>NW_001849535.1:232340-247539 GCF_000209065.1 Trypanosoma cruzi
GGGGGGGGGGGGGGTAAAGAACATCATTCTTTTAGTGTGCATGCATGGCAATGACATGTCTATTCTTTCATGCATCGGCTAATACAAGGAGCACTCCAACCGTCATATATAAATATATATATATATTTATAACCAAACATCTACGCGTAGTAAAAACCCTCCACCTTTACTCAATTACTCTGTTGCATGGAACATCAATGCGCAATGGAATGAAGTGCGTTTTTTCATTTTTTCCTCCTTTTTTTTTTCCTTTTAAATAAATATAAATATATTTAAAAAAAAACTCTTCTCCGTACATTCACAGCGGCATTTCACATCTCCGTCACACTCCAAATTGGACGACACACGTCAAGTCAGAAAAAGCCAAAAAACAAACAAACCAACGATACCAAAAAAAACAACAAAAAAAACAAAAAATCAAAAGAAAAACATTTCAAGCAGTCAAACAAGGAATTGTACGTGAATGGTCATCCAAATAATAATAATAACAACATGAGATATGACCTCAATAAATAATTAAACTGGAGAATCAATAAAAACTAAGCCAAGTCAACAAATGCAGGGACGTATACATAGGCACTAGCCATGGGTTATTCAAAGGCCTGGTCAAGCATACTAAGCAGTGTGTTGTAGGTTCGCACCTGAGCTCCGGACGGTTCACTGGAGGCCGATTTCTGCTGCGCATGCCGCGTCCCTTCCGTGCTGCTAACGCAAGGCGATGCAACAAACTCGACGTTATTCGACGGCTTCATCGGTGATTGTCGCTTTGTCATTCCTCCACCGAGAAAAGAATTATAATGACCGTTCATCGTGTATCCCCCAGTAATGACGGGACCTGAAGCACCTCGCTGGAGAAACGACGATGGTGACTGCTTCTGGTGGTGCTCTTGTGGCTGCATGCCGACAAAGGAGGAGGAAGAAGAAGAAAAGGCGGCCAGCGACCCATGCGAGGCGGATCGAGGAACTGTGCATGGGGCAAATTGATTCCCGCTTCTGGATGCTTCTGATCGCCCCCCAGGCAAAATCGTGCTATTTGGTGTCAGTCGCGCGGGCGGAGTAAATATGCCCTCACCAATCGCCTTTCTTTTCATGTTGGACACCAACGAAAGGGTGACAGTTCCTTGCGCCTTGTTAAGGGAAGAGAACTCGCTCAGGTCCGTTGGTTTCATGAGAACTGTGGGATTCGTACACGGTCTTCTTCTCTCCCCCGTCGCTGGGTGCTGCATCGGTCCCGTCTCCAGCAAAGGTTGCGCGGAGTGAGGCATCGTCGTCGCCATCGTCGATTCCACGACCCTTGCATGCACTGTGGATGCACTCTGCTCACTAAATTGACTTATTTTGGCTGCCCGCTCACACCAAAAGTTGTGGCGCAAAAAGAATCGTTCCCACAACTGCAGCTGCGGCTGCCGCACGACGTCCAGAAGAGGACCGAAAAAGAGTTTGTTATCGGCAAGGGAAAAGTGTGGGTTTAAAAGGCCGGAGTGGTGGATCGCGTCGTATGTCATCGCCATACGGCGTGGGTTGCTGCCAGGAGTGGAGTCCCACCCAACAGCCCCCAACGCCGTCCCACCGCCGCATGACTGGTAGAAGCAATGCAGTGGCACGGCAGAGGATGAAAATAAACCAGTCTCTGTTGGCTCCTGTTCCTCCTGTTCTTCCCCCTCCTCCAGCACATCATGACAATTCTCGCCGTCATTGGCGGCTTCCAGAGGCTGATGCCTGTCCGTTCGAATTGTCGTGGCGAATAGCACGGCAAAGAACTGACTGAGTGAAAGGGTCTGTTGCTCGATACCCCACCGATACACATCGGCCTCACAGTTGACCGCAAATGTCCCAACAATGCCTGCATGCATGAGGTCCACAATCAACAGCAAAAAGGCTTCTGTGAACTCAAAACAGTGCGGATACAAACGTAGCAGCTGATGGACGGCATCCAGAAACTGTAAAATAATGGGCGAACTTTGACAATTCTCCGAGGTAGGAATCCTGCAACTGTCATGGATGTCGATAAAACCCCCATCCGTCACGGTCGCCCCGGTGCTCCAATCACTGTGACTCCCCAACGTCGAGGAACGCAGAAGACAGGGGTGTCCAAATGACACAAACTCCTTCTCCAGCAGCGTAATAAATCCCTCCACGGTACGAAAATAGGGATCAAGAAGAAGCTCCGTCAGTGCACACACCTGCGTGGTGCGATCCCAGCCATCGGAGCAGTTGACAATAACAAGCCGCGCATTTTTGCGGTTATCCGGTTGCGTATATGACGGCGGTGACTGCACATTCTGCTGCTGTTGTTCCAACCATCGCGGTGCACCAGCAGCAGCAGCACCACTACTACCGCTGCCCGTACGGAATGGAATAGGCCTAAATGCACGTCTCCAGACATAGAGTGTGGAAGAACGTGGTATGAAACGATCATTGAGGCCGCCAACGTTCATGCCAGCGGAATTAAATCCATTGGCCGACACGCTCCCGAGTGAATGCATAATGTTCAGCGGGGCGCCACCAGCTGCGGCGCCGGTGGCGGCAGGCGGAAGCGCATCTTCCTCAGAAACACCCGCTATGAGACGTGCCGCATCCGTAGCAGTGCGGAGAAGACCATGAATGTGTTCAATCCAAGCCGCTGCGGCCTTTTCCGGTGATTCAACCGTGGACAAGCCAACAGGCGACGTCGTCGGTGCAGTATTATCTTTCCGTGATGTCGCCATGTTACCTGCAGCCCGCATAACAGCAAGAAACGTTGGGTTGTTGTCCAACACTGCTGCAGAAAGTGCCTCATATGCCTCTCGCACGGTATGAATGTTTGCAAGAGAGCAGTACCGTCCTGTCTCCATGATTCGGAAGCCTCCGCCAACAATTGTGTTCGCATACGCGCGTATTCGGCTGCGGAGATCAAAAGTACACACCCGCATGCCACTTGCACGCCGATACGATTTAAGGACGTCTATTTTAGATGCGGACGCACAAATATTGACGGCAGCTGGCTGCGCCGCACGAACAATTCCAGCCCCAGTGTTCAAATAGTAGTAAGAAAGCGCTTCCACCCTACCGCGAGCCCGCAGATCCGCCGACTGAACCAACTCGTCATCGTCTAAAGAACTCGGCACGACAAACGTCGCAGGATATGAAGAAAAGTGATCGTAACGACTGTTCACACATGATAGGCGCCATTGTCGTGTGGGAATGCCCTGACGCATGTACTCTCTCATTGGGGAGTATAACCACCAGAAGTGAAATAACGTCTTCAGCTCCCCCTGACGTACCTCGGCTTTCTCCTCCTCCAGTGGTGGGGTGACCTCTGTGCCATCCGTGGCGGAGGGCTGCTCGGACGAGGCCGTGGATCGGTGTTCCCGGCGGGATTCCACATCCGCAAAGGCAACAAGGAGGTTTTGTAGCACCTGCTGATAGAACGGCGTGTGTGGGGAAGGTAACACATCGCCAGCAACGAGGGCGAGGGCGGTCATACGCCATTTCCTCTGCGCACTGGCCAAAAAAAGATTGCCAAACGATGCATTCAACCCGCTGTTAAGTTCCGTGCACACCCGTCGTAACTCGTTTTCTTCCTGGAATGCCAGCCAAACACGGCGGCAGGAACGTGTCTGAAGCCGCAGTACGGTCGCCATACTTGCGTCAGTAGCAGTGAGAGGTCGCCAAATTTCCATCAATGAGACGCGTGGAATCACTAGCATATGTTTCATGTAAATCGTGCCATCGTCCAATGTATTATCCCTACCCCTGTTGTTTCCACCACCGCCACTACTAGTACTATTATTACCATTACTGTTATTCATGCTCCTCCTCCTCCTACTACTACTACTACTACCACTACTAGCAGAACTACCACCACCACTACTGCTACGACTTTCGCTGTTAAAAGCATCGACTGCCGTATTGTTCCGGTTGGTGGCAGCCCACGATTGAGGCGGGTAGTTGTCATCAAACACGCTGGCCAGTATGATGTCGGTGTGTGTAATAAACAAGTAACAAGGGTGGCCCGTGTTATTAAAAAATCCAGCGGCTATCGACGACGCAGACAAACCCAATTGTGCTGTGTTGTTTTCATGTAAGCACGGCTGGTGCTGTTGCTGTGGCCTTTGTGGGTCCAGGTCATAGAATCGCACAATGATGGTTTTACCAAGACGTTGACGGAGTAGATCCTCCTTATCTAACATCCCGCGGCTCGGGAAAAAGTCCCCCTTTGCAATCCTCGAGAGTTGACCAGCAACACGCCCATTCGAGGAGGTGTGGCGTATTGAAACTAGACGATGAATCAGCGATGGGAGAAAGCCGCTCCCATCACTGGCATCATTGCCAGGTGTGCTACACGGCGGCTGACCGCAACCTTCTGAAGGCTCCATTTGGCTCGTTGCCACCGTACCAAACATACCACCGCAGCTAGCAGGCGATGATTCCCTGCCGGAGACAACACCGGCATCCGCATCCGCAGAATGGCCGTCTTCTCCATCCACCCTCTCCCCGGCGTCGGAGTTTCTGAAATGAGATCGCTTGGATTGTACATGGCTTTGCTGAAGTTGAAAGGCCGCCTCAAGCACTTCGCTGCAAACAGACATGAACGGCATATCATGCTCCTTCACTGCCGTCGTCAATCTCCTTTTCATTTCCAGCGGAGTGGAGGTATTGCCATGAGTCTGCAGGGGTACCGCCTCCCTGATCGTCTTCTCCGTTTCTACGCTGGCCCCGCTCCCCCGACTTCCACTTCGGTTCTTCGTGGCGCTAGCAGGAAATTGCACGGAGGCAAGGCTTGATGGAAGCAGTGGGCGTGGAGGTGTCATGCGTCCGGGTGTCACCAAACTGTCATCATGCGGAGCCGGGCTTTTTTCGTTCTTCGTGGGATATTTTTGCGCCGGCGTTATCTCTGGAGGCACCCGAGAGAAAACCTCCTCGGCAACCGCACCTGCTCCTGCCTGGCTCACGTGACTTTCTGGACGTGGGTGCACCACAAGGGCGGCATGCATTACGGACGCCCACTCCACAATCATCCCAACGATGTCAATAGCCCTTTCATGCTGCGGTCGTGTACATGTGGCTTGCTGCAGGTACCGCACCGCCCGTACAGCCATGTCCACACAACTCCAATTGCTCCATTCCGGACATGGCGAACCCCCGCTGCTTGTCAGAATCCCACAGCGCTCCAGGAGTGCTACATTCCACACAGACGTCTGTCGAAGCAACGAGAGCAGAAACGCTTCCTCCTCCACATCTTTGACTACTCCGTCCTCTTCTTCCACTTCTCCGCTGCTGTCTGTCTCTGCTGGAACAGTGACAGGCGACGCGTTCACGACATTCTCCTTTGTCACAAACAGTGACGGTCCCTCCACCACTTCCCTCAGCGGCGGCTCGTGTTGTTTTGGACGCAGCGGTATAGATTGCACGCACCGCAGTCGCAGCGATGGACGGTCTTGATTCCCCCCACCCGACTGCCTAGTGAGTCGCTTCACTAGATGCGGCAATGACATGTCGACTGGCCGCTCAACGACAAATTGAAGGCCGCCGCTCCCCTTCATTGTGCAGCTAGCACACAGAAACAAAAATGGCCCCAGACCGGCTCCACGTATATGTTGCCAATGGCGCAGATACCCCGCATCAGTCCTTGCACCCTCGACGGCCTCCAGTACATCAACCTCCAGCAGCAAAAGAAACCGATCGCGGGGCACCGCAGAGGACGTTTGCTCCGGCTGCGGCATGTCACTTTCTTGCAAACGGAAGCCGTCTCCCACGTCCTCATCCCTCTCCCCTCGTGTATTCCTTTGGGTGCACACGGGCGTCGACACCCGTCGACTCATTGAATCGGTCTGTGCGTGCGTGCTTTTCCCCGCACTCCTCAACACACGCACAGAACAAAAAACAACAACAAAAACAAAGCAGCAACAACAAATCCCTTAAGCGTTTTCTTTTTATATTTTTACTCTTTTCCTTTTCTTATTTTTGTTCCCCTAAACAGACTTTAAAAGAAAAAAAAAAAAAGAAGAAAGTTGGGGAAACATCACACATGCCCTTCGGGGGTTTCACCAAAGAGGGCACATAAAAAGCAACAAAAATATGTTTTCCTTTTTTTTTTTTTTTCATTTCATCATCATCTTCTTCTTCTTCTTATGTGCATGTCCGATGTCTCTTAGTTGTTTTTCTTCTCACGCATAACGGTGTCCGCGTCATCACCCCCATCGCCAGTCAACTTCTCGGATTCTTCTCTCCGTTGAGTCCAACCGTTGTGCTGCTTTCGCAGTTGCTTCCAACGCCGACTTTTTTCCTTTCTTGTCTGCGCGTCCATTCTCCCAATGCGCAACGTGAAGAGAACGGCGTCTACAAGAAGCATGAAAAGTAGTCCAATGGCACCACACACGATGCATACATGTGCGGGGAGTCCACGCATGTGCGCCAAGTAGTACCCGGCTGCCCCACCAGAGAGCGCCATAATTTGCATATCAAACCCAATGGAGGCATCACGCAAAAAGCTTGCAAAGGATTCCTTCTGTTTCTCTTGCTGAAGGGCAGAGCCATGCGTGGAATCACTGCGGCTACCTGTTCGCATCATGTCCTGATAGTGTTGTGACATCATGGCATGCTGAATACTTTCAATGCGTCTGTTCTTTTCTTTGCGGTGCGGGTTATCACTGGGCGACACAGCAGGGTTGATGATAAGACCCAGGGACGAGGCGGAGCTGCGAGAGAAGTTTTTTTTCTCGTCGCCGCTGCTGCTGCTGCTGCTTGTGGTAGTGGTGGTGGTGGTGGCGTTCTTGTCGCTCCGTGGGACAGCCGCAATCTGTACAGAACACAACGCAACGACTTGACGCAGCGAAAGGCCTTGGATGCAGCGGCATACATGCACCGGTACAAGCACAGCAAAATCATGTCTAAAAATATCCTCCTCCTCTTCCTCCTCAGTACTTTTGTTGTTATTGTTGGCACAACCGTGATGTTTTTCCCCCGGCCTCACATCTGTGGACTTCGACGGTGGCAGTACATGCCGCAGTTGCATTCCAACGGCACGACGCACTAGCCTAAGAAGACGCTTTGACACCCAAAGCTGCTCCACCGTCTCACACCGCATGTCAACACCACCGTCCGTATGCTTGTCCTCATTGTTACTCCTTCCAAAGCGGGGCAATGATGAGGGAGATGGCGGCATGCTCTTAAGCCATTGAATGACATTCTGCACGGTGAGCCGCTCTACAGCGTTTGATAGCGGCGTGCCTGCTTGAATCCTCAAAGCCATCGAGGCCAATCGTCCCTCGTCGTCCCCTTTTCCATGATGACTGTCGTCATTATTCAAGTGACATGTGGATAAAGTGGTGGCACCGTCCGCCTGAACCTCCTTGGCAACACGGTGATAGAGCCAAAGGGCGTACTGGAGCTGTGATGGAGGCTGACTCTCCTGCAGCGCCCGCCAACTTTCCTCAACAAACTTTCGCACAACAGTAGGATCGCCGTATTGATCAAGCAGAAGGCACAATGCAACATCCCTCGCTAAAAAATACACCATCACTCCAAACACTACTAGAAGAGAGGAAGGAATAAAGAGGGAAAAAGGGGTAATACACAAAATAGGCATGCAGACCAATCTAAAAAGTGCATTTAAATTCAATGCCAACACGCCACACACAAGCACACACACACACACACACACACACGTGTATTACACAAAAAATGGCCATTTCTCCGCCTTTACTCCCATTCTATTGGATTCCACCCTTCGTCTCTGCTCTTAATTCACGCGCAAGACCGTCTCCCTCGCGCCCATGTCATTCTGCCGAAGGAACTCTTTCCACTTCGCCTCATAACCCTGCAGTAAACTGTTGATGGCTTGCAGCAGCGCCATCCGCAGCACCTCCGCGTTATTCGCCGCGAACTCACCACCGGTTACATCCCTGGTGGCGTGTTTATCCTGGCCGACGCGATCCTCCCGTGTCCCGTTCTCCACCGCGGTGCGAATGGGTAAAACGACAAGGATGGGGCTTGGCGGATAAGACGGTGTTGCGTCAAAAGCAAAAATTTCTTCCGCACACACCGTGGAAGGAAATTCATCTTTTTTATCCCCACGAGTAAAAAACCCACTGAACGTGTTCCGCGTCGTGTGCTTGCCGTTGCTTTGGATGCCGCGTGGCCGCTTCACGCAAGTGTTGCACGTAGGGGAATTCGTTTGCAGCTTTTTTTTCACACTACCCACCGATCGGCGCATGGTGCGTTGGTACTCGCTACGCCACGTCGTCACCTCTTCCCTCGTCTTACTCCCCCTCCTCATCGGTGCAGCTGTCTGCTCTGCGCATTGCTGCCATGTCGTCCAGAACATCTTTTCTACTGCCTGCTGCAGTCTCATTTCTTCCTTCTCAGAGGGGGTGTACAACACAATGAGTACGCCGGAAAGAAAAATGGTCCGCTTCTCGACCGCCTGTCGTATCAACAACCGCAGTGTGCACAGTCCCTCCTCGTACTCCTCACAGTTCGAGGTGTCAAGCGTAATTACGGCGGTGATGTTCTCAACAGGCCGTTGCGTTGATGTGGAGCTTTCCCCCTCCTCCTTCTCTTTCTCCTCCTTTTCCCCCGACATCCATCGAAGCAGCGGCGTGTCACGGTAGTCAATACCATACAGAGCAAGTTGGGTCTGAAACGCAACCGAATGTTGACGTGAACAACACCACGCGGCTGCTTCTTGTGTGGCATCAAGCTGAGAAGAGGGCTGTCGACTCCATTCTGCTGCCGGTGTCAGGTGCGACGCTGTGGACATTTGCACGAAATGGAGCTGCTCCCACAGACCAACCAACTCTCCCCCATGATTACTGTCCTTCCCTCCCTCAATTTCATCGTCATCATCATAATCCTCGTCCTTTTTCTCCACACTGTACAAAGTATCCCTTGCGAGTAAAGAGGCCCCTTCTCCTTGAGGCAACAACAACGCCGCGACCCAACGTCCCAGAGAGAGCGGCCACATCGCTGATGCTGAGTAGAACGCATCCTCTGCAGCAAAATTACGCATGGACGCCGACGCACGGCGACTCCCTAGCAACGAGGCACGAGAAACGGAGTGGCGCCAAAAGAAAAGACCGGCGTCGTCCGTGCAATCGTCACGCATGCCACTCCCAAAAACAATTACCGTTGAAGCGAGTTGCAGCATCGGCGCTCTCGGCTTCACTGCTCCACTTGGAAAATGTTGAGGCATGCAGGGCACTATGGTGGGTGTGAAACCACGACAGAACCACCCAGCAACTCCTCGTGCCCGCGCCTCGGGGTCGCCGCAAAGAACCTCGGAGAGAAATCGACAGGCCACCGCATCTTCGTAAGAGGCTGTGAAGAATTCGAGCAGGTAACTCATGAAGGCATACATCCAACGCGGCTCATTCTTGCCACCCGACACGACCGGCTCACCCAAAGTTGATGCGGAAAGCAACGGCTGCTGCTGTTTTTGAGTCAGCCATGAGGTCCGAAAAAAAGAGACGAGTCCGTCGGGCTCCGCCGACACCTTGCGCTGACGGTTCAGGCATGCGCGGACGGTGTCTCGGTACGAAGGCGCACGCGGTTTGTTTCCTGCCGACTTTGTTGTCGACGGCTGGGGTAACTCCGAAGGGGCGGCGGGTGACGTCACGAATGTCACCTTTCGCATGCCATGAACTTCAGGCAGCGACTCTTGCGGCAAAACTTCCATGCGGGCTCGATGACGTGGTGGCTGCGATTGCATCGCAGCAGAATTCCCAATCTGCTGCCGCCGCCGTTCCTCCTCCTCGAATGGCAGAAGTACCTGAGAATTTTCCAAAGAAGAAAAGCGAAAGCTGCTCGCATCGTCCGATTGCCCTGACTGTAGCGGCTGGCTTTGTTTTCCCGCTCCTTCTTCTCGAGGAGGCTGCAGTGAAAAGAATGCGGGTGGCTTTGATGACGATACGTCGTCACGACTGGGCGCGGCCTCCCCGCGTTGCCGCTTCGCCCTTGGCTGGTCCGTCTCGCCCACCGACATCTCCTGCGGCGCATGCGAGGCGCCAAATGACACGGCGTGGAGGCCGCCAGGAAGAGGCGGAAATGACGGGAAGGATGCGGTTGCCTTCTTTGTTGGTAACGGGGGTTTTGGCGACACGTCTCCGCGGCTTTCCGCGGCCCCCGCTGCCCGGCTCACGCCAACATCCTCATGGAGAAGTGGCGCCTCCTCTAAATCAGCCGGGGCCGTCGTCAGGCTCTTCGGCGTTTCAACAATGGCCCGCAGATTTGGTGACATCTCGCCAGGGTAATCCGTCGGCAATGGCGACACACAAACAGTGAACTCCGGCGGCGGCAGACTCAACCACGGCCCAGCAGTGTGCTGGGGTCCTGACGCCCGCTCCAAGTTCAGCGTCACCATGTCATTATTATTATTATTATTATTATTATTAGTCTTATCATCCTTTTCATTCGTGATGTTGAGCCTGTTGGCATCACTGCTGTATTGGGAAGGTGCTGCCGTGTTTAGCGGTGCATTCCCTGAGGTCGCCACACTGGCTTCATCTTTCGCCATTGCCTGCAACTCCTTCTCTATCTTGGCGTAAATGGCATCGCTATGAAGTGAAGCCAACAGCGCCTTGGCGGCACGGACCGCCTCATCGTTTTCCTCCAGAGCGTCGTGTTCCGTATCCCCTGATGTTCCCATCACTTCTTCCGGTTCGTCCTCCACTAACTCCGCGTTGTCATCATCCCCCTCACGATCGCTGCCGGCATCATCATTGAAGACAGAGCTGTGCGTGGACTGGCTCTCCTGGTCCATCGCCTGCACAACTGCTTTCAGTTGCTCCTGAGAAAGCCCTTTTCTTTTGTCACTCACAAAAAGACTGCCTTCGCTGGTATCCTCCCCGTCGTCTTCATCATGATCTTCATCTTTTTCATCCTCTGTAGTATACCTGCGACCGTGTGAAGACATGTGCAAGGCATACCATGTCAACATTCGCTCCCGCGCTGCCTGCACGCCAGCAAACCACTCATCTCCCGCGTCCGTCAACTCCAGAGCGGCGACATCATCATTGTATGGAGGACAGTATGGCTCCAGTAACCGCATAAGATTCACAGGACATGTCATGACAGAAAGATCCCCGTGTGTCGCGATAGGATCATCCCCAAAGGCATCCGGGAATAACTCAAACGCATGTCGCCAGACGGTAAACCCAAAGAACGACGGCAGTGTCGGTAGGCACAGGCGTGGTTTCCCGCTGGTGTCTTCCAAATGGCGGTAGATGGCCTCTTGCGTAATGTACGGTGAGGAGTCCGGCCGTGCGACACGCAGGATAGTACGGTCTTCACTTAACTGCGCACCAAGGCCCATCGTCTCGAGCAGGTCCACACAATGGATCTCCTCCATCAGCAAAAGATCGGCCAGGTCCGCAATCGCCATCTCACCCCGAAGACGCGCCCTGCCGTATACAACCGAGTTCGCCGTCACGAGATCAACCACGGCCCTAAAACGAGCGTAAGAGAAGGAATGAAATACCATCGCCCGTTGCAGTACTGTGAGCGGCTCGGTGCGGCAGAGATGAAAAAAACGAAACCATTCGCGCTGGCACCAACTATGAATGAGCTTCAGCACCGTCCGCACATGTCGCGTACGGGCCATCTGTGGCAGGAACGCTAACTCACGATAGACACTGCCAAAGTCAACGCTGCTTGAGGGAGGCTCAAATACATGCGTTGGAGGGCCCTCAGCCGCAACCTGCACCTCAATGACTTGACAAAACCCCGCCCGATTCTCCACCTTCGTGAGCTGCGAGAGGCCGTAGAAGAGAAGAATGGCGGAGAACATCTCCGAATTTCGCAGCCGCTGCTCCGCGCGATATGACAAGACCAAATCACTGAAACACTGGGCGATGGACTCGAGAAAGTTCTGCTTGTCCGCCATGTATCGTCCGCAGCCCTGCACCGTGCGGCACAAATTTGCCCCGCCAACCGCGAGTGCTGTGACGGTGAACTCCAACCACTTGAGCCGTCTTTTTGACTCCCGTACGGAGGCTGGCAAGACACCATCGGCGTAGTCATGGCTACTAAGCGACTGCGTCCCCACCGGCGGCAGCTGCGGCACCCAATTCGTCCGCACCTGCCGCATGCGGTCCCACAAGTACCGCCATACATCGAAGGGCGCGAGAAACACCGCTGGTGTGTGCGGGTCGCGGAGGTAGTGATGGACAAGAAAGTGCATCGTCTTCTCCAGTGCCACGGGGTTGCGGAGGTGACTCGGCTCCACCACCACACCCGCTGCCGATCGACCGTATGCTTCAACTGTCGTCGGCAACAGCGGATGGCGACTTTTGTAATGCTGCTCAAACGACGGTGGTGCGGGTCGCTGCGACATGTCACTGCCGCCGCCGCATAGCGCCGCGAGGCAGCCACGGCGTGGCGGCTCATCCGTTCTAAACTCACAAAAGGCAGCGAAGGGCGGAGCGGAGAGGGCCTCCCGCACGCCAAGATCGTTCTCAACCATCTCCCCACCTACGGCTTTACTCCCAATTTTCCTCTTTTCTTCTCTTTTTTCTACTGTTCGCTTCTCCCTTAATTCGCAACGTGCATGTCGACATAAACGGCAAGAGACGGAGGTATAGAGATGGGCGGGGAGTTACACACACAGAAACAAAGAGAGGGAGAGAGAGAAGCGTCAAAAGGGCCCAACAGCGAAGGGGGGAAAGGAAACGCAGGAGGGGGGGGAAAAAAACCCCGTGCCCAATACACATGGAAGAAAAGGATTAAACGCGTCAACAAACAGAGAGCAAAGAAGGAAGAATATAAATAAAAAGAAAAATAAAAAATGCAACTTCACACACACACACACACAAACACAAATACACACATAAAAGCAAACACAGAGATATAAATAAATAAATAAATAAATAAATGGGTTCCACCAGCCAAGCTTGCAGCAAAGCCGTGCAGCGGAAAGGTGGTTACATGAGCCCAGAACAGGAAAAAAGAAAAAAAAAAAAGAAAAAGAAAAAGGCCAAACCAGTACAATTACGAATGATGCCTCACTTACAAATGCACATGCATCGACGGGTGAACATCACAAGTGTGTACGGCGTGCCTGTGATCCATGTCAGTTCACATATTTATGCACGCCCGCAAGGCACGCACTCAGTCTGTCGTGTCTGAGTGGGTGCGCGATTGTCTGTTCGGGAGGCGATGGCACAAGGAGGAATAAAAACACCACCACCGACAACAATAACAACACACAGACACACACACAAAAAAAAAAGAAAATAAAATTCCTTCAAAGGCCCCCCAACAGCAAAGAAAGGGGGCCCCTGCCGTCCAAACATAACGTCCCTACCGCACTGAGAAAAGAAAAAAAAAAAAAAAAGAAAAAAACGAAGGAAAAAAGAGAAAAAAGATCACAACTTTTTTTTTTTTTAAATCCAACTAAACCCAATACTGTCATATAAACAAACAAATTTGTGTGAGCATAAAAAGAAAAATATAATCCTTTTCAATTCCTCCAGCAGCGATATATATTTTCCTCTTTTACCCACCCACACAACTACTCTGGTTAGTTTGTCCAAATGCCGTACTGATATGCAAGTGCAACCACCGCGCGCCAGGCTCCCACCCAAGCCGTGAGTGTCACTAACAGCGGGAATGCCTCCACTGAAACCTGAACTATGCACCGCAGCCCACTGCAGCATTTGTGGGTGATTGTTGACGGCGTGTTTTTTGCCTCTTCTCGCTGCTTCAGAGCCTGATAATACTGCGATGGGCCAAGCGGCGCATTGTAAATGGGGTGGCGATGCCTCCTGATCCGCCGCGTTGTCGACGCCATGGCCGCTGTTTTTCTCGTTCCGTTGCAGTTTGTATTCCATGCGTTCAGTCCTTCGACGCTTTTCTGGGTGGCCATGAAAAACTGAGCCCCTGCCAATCCACCCAACGCTGCACTTGGCGTGAGCGTTGTGCTTTTATTCATACCAACTGGCACCTCGAGTGGAACAGGGCTCACTTCTCTTGCTTCGCTTCGTATGATTTCCGCTTCCTTTTCTCCGTCCCACAGCAGCGGCAGTGTGGGGCTCGCCACCGTACCATGGGGCTGCCTGGGCGCAACGTCACGAACCTGCCTCACATCCACCTGCATCAGCTTTGCAAGCGAGGCGGTCATCCGCATGCAACGCCAACGTTCCCACCAACAACGCAGTAAAATGAAGGCAGGCACGGCAAACACAAGCGGTGCCATAAAGAATCCACCACTTACTGCAGCAAAAAGCACTAGCCTCCCATAGAGCTGGTCGCTAATGGGAACTGAGGCCGCTTCTTTACAGAAGGGAGGTACGTACATCACGTTACTTTTATGGGATGGTCTCGCAGACTCCAAATCTGTTTCCCCAAAGGCCCAAAACTCATAGCAGCGCGCAAACCGTCCAGCAACCAGCAATGATGATACCATGAACACAAGAACCAAAAAAGGAAGACGGAGTAGCAGCACTTCGGTTATGTGGTAACGAAACCAATTTTCTTCCAGTGTGATAAGCCGTAAATGCTTGAAGAGCTCCAAGACACGGACACCGTCACCTGCCCGTGTCGTCGCGTGGTACTGCTCAGGGTGTAACATAAACGGGCTCGATAAATTAAAAATAACACTGCCATTTACCGCAGCAGCAGAAGCAGCGGCAGGAGGAGTCGAAGACGCGGATGCACCACATTGACCTCCACAATGCCCATCCTTTTCACGGTTGCCGCAATAACCAACACCCCGAGCACCTCGGCCCTTGTTTCGGTACCAACAAGGCGTGAGTCGCGACCACGACGTGGTGGTGTGAGTGGTAGAAGAAACAAGGCCAAAAGAATGGCTTTCTCCCGCCCTACGTCGTGCCGCCGCCTGTTTTGACCGCAAAAACGCCATCGCAGCAAGTTCCTGACGTTCCTCAGGCTCCGTCACAGGATTCAAGTGGGCAAGCATGCTGCTCACATGCAAAACACAGTATGGCACCCACGCAAAAAACATGATGCCAGCAATAAAGCTAAGTACAGCGGTGAAGCGTAACACGCCAACGGGTGAGCTTTCCAAAATACCGAGGGCACACACCATTTCCCTTCTGCTGCCGGCATCGGTGTCTGTGAGATTGACTGGAACAGCCGTCCATAGCAATCGCAGCGGCGATGGAGCGGCAAGGGACGGCAAGCTCATTGTCGTCCCTACAAAAGCCAAAAAGGTGGACACCAGCGCAAGGGTTATGAATAAAACAAATGCCACACAAAATGG
>NW_001849535.1:247639-271470 GCF_000209065.1 Trypanosoma cruzi
CAACACCATGTAGGCCAGAACCTGCCATTCCGTCCAAAATTCAGCCTGGCTCACGGTGTCCTGCAGCCACCAAAGACTTGGCACACGGCGACCCCACGCGTGATCCACAATGAAGCGAAGCGGGATATCAAACACGCTGGGTGAGTGTTTAAGCGTCCATACCAATTGCACCGTAAGCATTGTAAAGAAAAGAAGCCCAAAGACAGTCAGGGAAACAAGTCTAAAGATGCCTGTTTCCCACCAACACAAATGGCTACGTGCGGCAGTTGGGCCTGCAAAGCACACAGCGAGGGCGAGAAATGGGAACAGAACCAGAAAGCGAGGTTTGGGTCCAATTTGACATCCCTGCGATGAGTCCGTCATGGAAAGGGTTTCAAACGTCGAGTGATCCCACAAGGTGCAAATGATTGCCGCTGCGCCACCGGTCAGCGTAAAACCAAAGGACATAAATAAGATAGCCGCGGCAAGCAGTGCTCCCATGTACAACAGTTTCGTCACGAGGTACATCCACCGTCCACCAAAACGATGCGTGAGTTCAAGAAGACTCGGGGACATGAGCAACCAACTGCCATCAGGGGACGCGTCAAGGCTACGGCGTCGTTCATTATTATGTCTCCTGCTGCAACCCAATGGAATGGTGGGCCACAAGTTCTGGGAAAAACACAAGGAGTAAAGTGCCACGATATGCCGGTACACCAGTACACCAAGCAGCAACGCCACCACCACAACAAGAAGGCCTGAGATAACGATGGCGGAAGTAAGTACCGAAAGTCCAATAAACAACGCCAGCGGCATGAAAGTTGCCATGATAACAAAATGTGATTTAAGAGCGGCAATAGAGACTTTCACTCTACATTGTTGATTTACACGGGTATCCCTGTCGTCATTGCCTATGCCACAACCATCATCATCCATAATTCCTCTCTCCCAAGCCGATGCACCGTCCATTGCAGGTCGTTTATCATTTGTCATGAATTTTCCTTGTTGTTCTTCTTTTTGATAATCATGATCGTTGCAATAATAAACACCGTCGTTTCCTCCATGTAGACATCGCATGCCAAATGCTTTTTCTTCATCCTTTTTAGAGTTGTTTCTCAAGGACGAAGGCGCCAAAGAAGTACCGTTGTCATAATTCCTATTCTCACTACTAACAGAACAGTTGTCAATGTTTTGTTGCACAGACCTACATGATGCCATTGAACATATTTCCATAGCATATGCCTCCATGGAGTATTTTCTCCAATCGTTACTCCAATACCGTGAGTGCTGCTTCATCCCACTCATCTGGTCATCCGAATTATCATTATTACTTCTGCCGCTTTCATCTCCCGCCCAATATGCATCTAGTTTTTCCCTGTCTTCAAGAAACCTGCCGGGTACCCTTGCAGGGTCCAAACTAATGGACTCAACTTCCTTCTGCCGCGTATACACATCAGCGGCAGCACGGCTAACCGATACATTATCCATTTGCCCTCGCCTTGTCTCCGCCGCAGCTGCCATGGCCGGTGGTGAGGAGACGACACCCGAATTTCCTTCCGCTGCTTCGCCGCTCATATAAGCCGTTTTTGGTTGGGTGAACTCTTGAAATTGTGCCCCCGCATCAATACCCTGCAGTTCGGGCAGGAGAAAACCGTGCCGGCGGGTCTGATTTACACTGCAGATCCATCGTCGCACGTCACGCTCCTCCAAATCAATCGCACCGGGAACAAAAAACAGCCGCAACATGTCGCCCATGCGCGGCGCATGATCGCCCAACAAATACCCAATGCCTACAGCTTCCCTTATTCTTGTTGTTTTTCTTGTTGACTCCGCCAATGCCATGGAATCGGTCTGGACACCTGCTCCCGCGAACGACTTTGATTTTCTTCTCCATCGTAACCATCGCCCCTTGACGCTGTCAACATGCGAAGTTTCAAATCCATCATTCATCGTGTGTGAGGAAAAAAGGAAATGTTGCAGTTGTTGCTGCTGCTGCCGCTGCTCCTTCTCCCTTTCTCTATACACGCCATGGAGGCTGCAAAGTTCCATCTTCACACTTCGCATGTTTGGGGACTTTGGTGCTACACATGACTTCTTCTGTGAATTTAGAAGTAGTGATGTTTTCTCTCCCCAGCTGTTGATGGTTTCATTATTCCCGTCGTCTGAACACCGCCATGCAACGTGATTACTGCGATCATTCCACCGACATACTCCCAATGAGGCACTCTCGTTCTTCCCACACTTCAACGACGTGCTAACCTTTCCTTCAAGACTGTTGGTGTGGGAATCAGGCGCTTCATACCTCCACACCTGGTATGATAATGCCGATGTCACAAGATCTTTCGGCTCCTCAAAACGTGGCTCCTTCTGTTGTTGCCAATCAACGAAGTTCGACGTACCGGAACGACCAATTCCTGACTGAAAACAATTGTCGCAACGCACCTGTAATCGTCCGGCACTCATGCCAGTTCCAACGCTCAAAAGGAAGTCACTAGAATTTTGCTGCTGTTGTTGTTGCTGACGGTGGCGGTGGAGTTGACTTCCGTCTTCTTCAACGTCGTCTTCGTATGCGTCAAAAGATTCTAAATACTTCAACTTCACATGGGAGTCCCCTTGCGCCTGCCTTTTCCTTTCCTCATCTTGCTTGTTTTTTCTGGGCCCACGGGCCCTGATATCATCGGCGCTATCGGCATCCATTCTGGACGTGGAGGCTGGGAAGTAACGTATCGCCTGCAGCGGCGTGTCGTCAGGAGTGCAAGAACTGCAGCACACGGTGCTGCTCATCGTTGTTGCTGACAATGACGATGCTGACGACGATGCTGCACGGGATTGAGCAGTAGACATGACTTCAGGGGCCGCCACTTTTTTCTTACCCCTGAACCCCTATCTTTTCGACAATGTGCGCTGCCCACGATACCGACAGTAAATGAGATCCTCTCCCCCCAAAGATTGAAGGGACTTTGAATGAGGAAGAGTAGGAGCGTGTAGGTGGGAAGGAAAGACCGCCCTGCCTGTACTTCCTGCTGCCTGCCCTTCTTACTGTTGAAGGGGGGCGGGGAGGTTGAGTTATCCGTTTACCCCTTTTCCTTTTACTTATTTGTGTGAGAAATACCAACGATTAGGCACACACAAAGAACCTTCCCTTCCCTCCCCAGCCTTTTTTCTCTTTTTATTTTTTTTTTTCTTCTTAAATTCCAAAATTTTTTTTGATGATTTCTTGCTTTCCGTTTCCCTTTTTTTTCTTTTCTATTTGTGTTTAGTCCCAAACAACAATTAGAAGAAATAGACGGCAGACAGAAGTTGCGTATGTGTGCGTATGTGTGCAAAGATGAAAGAAACGGTGAGGCATTCAAATGACAGTGACGGTTGCCTCCGTCACGTTTAAATGCCACAAAGAGAGAGAGAGAGAGAGAGATGATTCTTCATTTACCCCACTCTCTCCCTCCCTCTCTGTTTTTGAATTCCACACACACACACTAATAAGGCGTGTCATCCCCATACACGCACCGAACGCGCTCCATCAAGAGTTCTACAAGAGGCCGCTCGCCACAATTCTCCTGTTCTTCATCCCAGTCATCATGGCTCTCGGTGCTGCCATCGCTGGAAGCGGCAAAGCTGACATTCAATGCCTTCTTCTTGTTACCCGATTGTCGTCGGAGCGCGGGCAGTACTGCGGCCGCTGGCTTTCCGAGGAGTTGGGCCTGCAAGTAATCCATAAGAAAACACCGAATACGGCGTCGCATGGCCGCAGTCAACGAACCGCCGTCTGCACGAGAGCTCTTACGGCCGCTAGTCGTACGCAATGAGTGCTGCAGCAACGCCTCCCATCCACCCTCCACCCCGAGAAAGTTACGCGTGATGTCATCGCACGCGGCTCGCAACATATTCTCCTTGTCGTCGTCGTCGGCCATTTGGACGGGCGCCTCCTGCAGACGTTCGTGATGACGCGCCACCAAAGTCGCATTTGCCTCGAGTGCCCGAATAAACGCCATCAATTCCGACACCACCCGTACAACCCCGGACCGAACACAAGATTCATGAGAGGCCAGCGCATCGCTCGCCTCACGACACGCGACGAGCGTGTGGCGGCGGTGCGCCTCCTCGAGGTGTTTGATCGCATCGCGATGTTGTCTCTCCAGAGCACTCATCAGCCCTTGGGCCGTCTCCTGCAATGTATGCATCTGTTGATGGAGCGCCTTACGATCCTCAACGAGAGCACGGTGGCCAATTTGCCTTGAAGCGAGCTGTCTTTCTAGATTGGCGTTGCGTGCCTCCAAGGCCTGCAACTTTGCCTGCCATGCATCAAGTTGCGGGCCGCGCAGCGGTGTCCTTTTTGTTTCTGGTGGTGGTGGTGGTGCTGTCATTGACGAGGGCTCTTTTGTGGAGAGTGTTGTGTTGACATCAACCCCCGCAATATTATCCAACAGATTTTCTTCTAATCTTGCCCGGGAAATCTTGTCCCGTATGCACGTCTGCAACTTGGTTTTACACTTTCCCTGTGAGTGGTGATTTTGACGCATGCGGAGAAGCGAGTCTGCCGCCTCCGCGAGGCGCCGTCGCTGCTCACGCTCCTCCAGCCGCTGCATTTTGGCCCGTAGCTCGCGCCATGCACACTCTCGCTGCTTCAATCGGCTTCGAATTGCATCCAACTGCGCGGCAGCGTTTTTCTCCCGTGCGGCGCACTCGTTGTTTTCCTGCTGGGTCTCCGCAAGCATGGATTCAAGCGACATGCGTTGCTGCCGCAGTTCGTGCAGTTTCCCGGCGACCTCTTCCATTTGACGCTGCGTGCTATCCAGTAATGCTTGCAACGTTCTATACTCTCTTACGGCCTCTTCACTCTTTTCCTCGAGTCTTTCTGCACGTTGTCGCTGATGCTCTGCTGCCTGCTGCATCTGCTGTAGTTTTGCCTGGTGGAAGCTGCGCATCTCCTCTGTGAGCTGCTGCTGCTCCAACAACTCCTGCCGACTGGCGGCAGTGACCCGCTGCAACTGCACACGGAGCGCATCCCGTTCCGCCGCAACACGTGTTTCACGCTCCTCAGCCTCGCAACGGCGCCGCTCACATCGCATGAGTGCCTCCTCCAACTGCCGTGTGCTCTGCACACACTCCTCCACCTCCGCCTGGAACAACGCATGTCGCCCTTCCTCCTCCACCAGCAATTGCGACTGGGCGTCACGCGTGGAGCGCAGCTGCGCCATTTCCCTCACCTTCGCATCCAACTCCTCCTGAAGCCGTCGACGCGCCTCTGCTTCTGCCGCCCGCTCCTCCACGTGCTGCTTTTGGGCGCGCCGCAATTGTTGCTCAGACGACTCCATCCGCAGCGTGAGTGCAGCATTTTCGTCCACCAATTGCTGCATTTCAATTCTCAGCGCCCGCAATTCCTCGGCCAATTTCAACTGCTCAGCCTCCGCACGGCGGCACTTTGCTTCTGCAGCAGCCTTTGCACGTTCATATGCCCCCGCCTCCGCACGCATACGCTCAAGCGTACGTTGATGTTCAGATCCTTCACGACGCAACGCTTCCTGCAGCGACCTCACAAGGCGGTCCCGCTCCAGTTGACATTGCGCCTTTTCCTCGTTGGCCTTTGCAAGCTGTTCTTGTGTGCGACACAAAGCTGCCTTTGTTGCGTGCATATCATCCACAACTGTGGATAATTCCTGCATTTCTTGTTGAATAGTGTCAAGATCCTGAGCGTGCCTGGCCTCACGCGTCCTTGCCTCATGCTGTGCCTCGGCCAGCTGCGCCGTGAGCTGTTCAATGTGCGCCATGAAGTGCCTTGCATCCTGCTGCCGCTCCGCCCTCTCGTCCTGCAGCTGTGAATCCGCACGCTGAAGCAACATGGATGGATACAACTGCCCTGAGTCCTTCAAGGGCCCTGTTTCGGAGGCAGTGGTCATGGGCGTGCTGCCATCCAGAAAGCCTCGCAGCTGCTGCATCAGAAGTTGTTTTTCTCCCCGTAGTTCATCTAATTCTCTTCTTAGTTGCCTCGCCTCCATCTCTCGACGTTGCAATTTACGCGCCTGCTCGTCCATAAGCATGTCCTTGCACCGCAGTGCGCGTAACACACGTTCTGCAATTTCGTCCTCATTCTCCTCATTTGTCTCTATCCCTCCGTCACGGTCATTGCCAGCATTTGACCCGTCGTCACTCCATCGCCTATCGGCCGTGCGCCTGTCACCATCCCCTCCCTCTGCTTCTTCTATCGTCGAAGGGCTGCTGCTGCTGCTGGCGTTCCAATTAACGTCACCTCTGGAGCGCGGAGGAAGTGACAATGGCTGCTGCTGCTGCTGTTGCTTTTCTTCATGGTGTTGCCATCTTTCGCTGCCACCACCGCCGCTGACACTTTGATTTCCCAGAGACTCATTGAAGCGGGCCTCCACTACAAGGATAGAGGGGTCAAGCGAGGAGTCACCATCGCCGCTCATGAGAGCAGCCTCTTCTCTAAATCTAAAAATGGCGACCCCGACTTCTGCCAATATCGCAGCAAAAAAAAAAAAAAATAAAGAAATGGTAATAATAAGGGAAAAATTTCACAGTGACATAAGGGGCAAAACAAGTACACCCACTCAGACACACTCTTTCCCTCCTCCACCCCCCCTCACCTATTTACTTTTTTTGAGACTCGTTTCTTCGCTTAAAAATCAATCCACATACATCTCCCTTCACCCCCTTTCCATGGTGCCATCTTGCTTATTTCAATTCATTTTGTCTCTCTGTAAGAAACATCCTCATATGGGTTCTGCTCCTTCGGGGCGGCCTCGTTGAGGAGTTTGAACACATGTCTGTAGCACGCCAGCAGCTGGCCCTTCGACACGGTGCGGCGGGACGATGCCAAATGTGTCCGCATGTACGCCATAAGTTGTGTCCGCGACGGCAGGAGTGACAGGAGGACCGTCTCATCATCAAATCCAAACTGAAGCAGCCGCGAGATGTCATTGGCTTCGTCATGAATGCCTTTCCTTCTTTTTTTGCCTCCACTCCAGGAACGAGAAAGCTGACTGACATAACGCATGAATTCATCGGTTGGACGGTACAAAAAGTGGCGGCACATGGGCGAACCACAGCGGCACATCACAAAAAACTTCTGCAGTGGGTCCTCACCCGAAAATAGCGGGGCGACGCGGTGTGCGTAACTCAACGTCAACTCACCTCCGGCCGGCACATCGCGGGTGGTGAAGAAACTGTTCGGGTCATCAAAGTGCGGGAAGCTCTGGATGCGGTTGAGAAGCTCGGCATTATGGGAGGCAATTGCCGCTGGCCAAAACTGACGGGAGAGGCCGCTACAGACGTTCGGATCGCAGCTATGATTCATGATGTGGTGTGGCAACGGCTGTGTCACGAGTTCCAACAACACCCCGGATGGGTGTGTGTAGTGCCAGGTGTCAGGAAGTCGTATATGCGTGTCCGCCAATAGTGGGAGAAAGTTTGCGGCGTCCATGTAACTGCGCTGTGGCTCCGTGACGATGCGGGTGCCACGCGGGATGTCACGCGATGTCATGAGACCACGACTATGAATAGAGCTTAGGCCCACGTAAAGACAATCCAGCGCCTTTCCGTGCAGGATACCGCGGAAAAGAGGTGCATTTACACCGCAATGAGAAGAACTGATATCGACCTTCTCAGCTGCAAATGCTGCTGCCGCTTGTTCATACGCCCCCATTTCAATGAGATGTTGTATGGAAGTTGAAGATACTGAGCAATTAGACGATAAGGATGACGTTTTCGTCGTTGCAGAGGACGAAGTAGAAAGCGGAGGTGCTACGCTTTTTCGTGTGTAGAAGGATACATGCCCAACGCTGTATCGTATATACGCCATTGCCGTGAGCCCGTAGTACAGCAATCGACCCACAATGGGTGTTGCCAAAGCGTTGAGCGCCAGAGCCGACTTTTGCAACTCCACCCGATCGCCATGCGAGAGTGACACCCGCTTTGTGTAGATGGAAGTTGTTTGTGTCGACACCTCCTCCGTTGGGGTTGCTGTTGAGGGGAACAAGGAAGAAAGGGTGGTGGCGGTGGTGGTGGGGTTGAGACTACGATTTCCTTCCGCAGTTGCACCACCCCCAAAGGAAGTGCACATATCCGGGAACAACACATGCTCTCGATCCGCATAATTTGTCCGTTTTGTGCGACGGAATGGACGCTGCTGTTGTCGCGGCACGGATGGTGTCGAGAGGTCCCAACGGCACTGCTGGCGATGCATCACGGATGACGCCGCCGTTATTGTCGTCGCCCGTCTCACACGCATTGCAATGAACTTTGGCCGACAAACACCGTTTCTTCCTCCGAAAAGGGAAAAAGTATTGGTGATTACTCCTCTCAATGACGCCCCCTTCTGAATTTATTACTGCAATGGCCGGAAAGGCAAATAAAATATAATAAAGAAAAAGAAGGGAGGCGGGGTGTGTTTGTGCCTGTGAAAGAAAAGTAAACAACGTGCACATAAATTCAAAACAATTTCATGGCTTCTACCTTCTTTATCTCATTCTCTTCCTTCCTTGCGTGGACGTATGTATGTGTATGCATGTATCGCAGACATCTTCCACAGCATGTTGGTTCTTAAATATCAGCCTGGCACAATCAAAAAGAGGGAGGCTCGCAGATAGACTGTCTAAAATAATGGCTGCTGCTGCTTCTTATACTGAGGGCCGGTAGTCACAGCGGGACCACCTCCTGCCTTTTTCACCGGCAGAACATTGCCAGGTGTATTTCGCATGCGTCGCCGGTGGCTACGGAGTAGTGCAGCAAATTCCGGTGACGGTAAATAACTCGGCAAAACTGTTGGAAGAAGAAATAACTTCTCGGTTGTGGTCCCCTCCGCCGCCATCGCGCTCGCGCTGAATGACACGGTGCGTGCCAAAGACGTATTGCCGGACCCTGTGGTAGGAGAGGCGGATTGCTTCGTTGCAGTCTGCAAGAGGGATCCAGGCGGGGTGAGGAACTGACAACCAATGTCGCGCAGCAGAGACTCCAGTGGCTGATTGTATCGACTTGCCACAAACCGCGCAAGCAGTTCCGCACCGCCACGCCTCTCGGCTGTCGCTTTCTTTGTCGTTGCAACCCGCTTCCATGTCAACTGCCGGTTCAAACTGTTTGTGGTACTCCCCTGCTGTTTTTCTTGGGCTGCGGACCATACGTTGATTTTTGCCACCACACGTTGTATGTAGTCGGCAAAACTGATAACGGTGCGCTGCGAGTTCTGATACTCATGCAGCACGAGCAGGATCGTACCCTCCACCACCTCCGCAGCCGACGGCATATTGTCAATCGACAAATGCTGCAGCCGCTGTTGCACTGCTGTGGCCCTCTTCTCATCCGAAACACCGCCACTCCCACAATATGTACACTGTGGGCAGACGTCGGAGACGACACACCAGTGCAAATCACCCGCCTCCACATCATCTTCATCACCCGCAGCAGCAGGCGTCACATCCCTCTTGCAATCATCGTCCACTTCATGATCTTCTCTTGTGACGGGTACACCACGCCATGGCTTCCCTGCAAACACGTCAAGCACACTCCGCAGCCGCGTGCGGGTTAGAGGGGCCGGCAGACGCCACACACCCCAATCATACAACATGACTGCATACGCCCGTGTGTGGTTTTTATTCATCAGCAGTGCGACATCAAAGCCACTCGAGGCGGCGGCAAGATATCCAGCCAGCACGAATACAGACGGGGGCAAGGAGGTGGCTGGTTGCATGTCGTTGGTGGCCTTTTTGAACACACATGCCTCGCTCTCGGTGTTCAGAACCCATACATGCAGCGCCTGCAAATTTGTTCCACCGCCATGTGGTGGCATAGTGGATGCTGGTACCGCCGTGGTGTGCATAAGAAGCGAACCTGCAATGGCAATGGGCATCGTGACAACTGCCTCATCCCTGCGCGGCTGCCACTGCAACGCATTCATAAAAGACGTGGGCGATAAATTACAGTGTCGAAGCTCCATGTACATACCACTGCCATCTCGATCCTTTTGCCGCAGCAGCAGATCCGACAGTGTGCCGCTGCTGAACGCCTCCACCCATTCATGCCGCATGCCGTGCTGTACAGCAAAGGCAAGTCGGGTGAGATGCGTCACCGACCGACAGTGTGCGAGAAAAGCGTCTTTCCGCATCCATGCGCTGTGGCACACCCAACAGTAGTGACACTCACCACCTGGCAAGGGCGTGGGTGTCGTCTTCTCTCCTGTCGTGAGGGACGTGCTTGCGCTCTCCAGAGGACGCCGCTTGTATGCAAATCGAACTGTTGGCAGCGTCACCTTCCAATACACGGCGCGGGTGTAAACGACGCGTTGCACACTCAATGTCACTGTTTCCTCATCGTCGTCCTCCTCGTCTTTGCTTCTTACCTGACCCTTAGTGCAACTTGAAGGGTTTGAAAACATACCCGCACTAGTTGTACGGCACTCATCGCCATGGAAAACCACTGTTGCTTCAGGTGCAGCAGATGCCGCCGGCAACGCGGTCACAGAGGGTGTCGGAAAGAGTTCCTCGTACCCCGCACGCCGCACGTCGCTCAGAAGCAAGGAACATTTGTGACCGTAGCTATCATGCCACGTTACACACACATTGGCCGGCTCCTCATCCTCGTTCACTGAATCGAAGCAAATGCCACGATAGACGCTGGAGGTGGCGGTCGAAGCAGTTTTTATGGATACGGGGCATGCCGGCGTCTCACCAGGATCCTTTTCCTCATTACTACCACCATTATTATTATTATTATTATTATTACCATTACTATTAATACCGCTAATATTATCATTACTTCTCTTATTACTTTCGTTTGGCGTCGTGGATGGTGGAAGTAACACCGTGAGACGTGTTAGTGCACTTTGTATGGACACAAGTAAACTGATGCCAATATGCGCCAGTGTCACCGCGGGGGAATTTGATTTGGCCATGCCCTCAAATGGGAGTACATGAGGTGCAAGCAACAACTCGTCTTTCTGCTTCTGCTTCTCCTGCTGAGCCGCCGCACCCGTTTCGTCTTCTTTTTCCTTCGTTTCATTTACCCCAAAACAGGCAACTGCGGAACGTCCACCGACAAAAAGTTCTAACTGGCGAAGATGCGTTCCTGCAAGATAAGGTGCCAACACACGGTGTAATTCCTCCAGAGTCATTCGGTCGTACGGCGCAGCCCGAGTGAGGCCCACTTGCTGTTGTTGGGTGTGCAGCTCGATACTGAATGAGCAGGTGCTGTCCGCGTCTTCCTGCAAAGCGCCGAGGTTGCGCACAAGTCGTCTGTGATGCACACGGTGTGACCCATCCTCGCCACGCATGGTATTGCGGGCAAAGGCAGCCACAAACGCCGCACTTAGGCGGTGCTGTACGGCACCAAACGTCATTGTGAGCCCGTCCTTATGATTTTCCCCCCATCTTCGTTTTCGTACGTTCCCGTCGCCTACCCTCGCCGACGGCTGCAGCAATCGAATAAGCTGCTCGTCGTGGGGGTACCAGTGCGTCATCGTGGCAACCCTTCGTGAGAAGCGGTGCGTGGCGTGCTCCATTGCGCATCGGTGCAATCGCTGCAACGAGCCCGCCAGCAATGCCCTGTAGGAACGCGGAAAGGCCGATGTGATAAGTTGCTCCACCGCCTGCGTACTCGGCCGGCGCACGGCCGTGTCGTGTTCACCGTACAACCCCTCTGTGCCATCCTGTGCCTTTGCATCCACCGCCACAAGGTGGTAGAGACGAGTGGCACATTGAGCCACGCAGTCGTCAACAAGACGAATCGCACTGCGGTTCACGCAATATTTGGTGTGAAACGCCACGACATCGTTGCTGTTATTGCATGCGTACCACTCACGCAGCAGCGAGCACAACAGCAGCGGTTCACTGAGGTGGCAATCGCCTCGTTCATCCCCTGATGATTTGGCAGCTCCCGCCTTTAAAACCCCTGCCAGTTCACGCTGTATCTCTAGGGAGTACAGGTACTGCATCGCTGGTGTGCCCGCCTGCGATTGATCGTCCTGTGCTGTCATGCGAGGAAACATAAGAAGTGATGGCACCGTCATGGCACATGCAATGAGGAGGGCCTCCTCGATGCACGCAAACTGAAGGGCATAATAAATCAGCAACGCTTGTTCATGTGGCAGAGGAAGGTACGCCACAAACTCCCCCATTGCGGTAAGCGTCGCATGGTCATAGCGACACAACACGGCGTGCAGATCCCCTGTCTCCCCCGTCCCGCACTGCGGATCGCTACTCGCTCCGGCATCATTAACCGAACCGCCATCCCCACTCGCATCCAACTGCAGAAGCCCCAACTCCACAAGCTGTTCTACACCGCGGGCTATCGCGTCTGACGAGGGCGGGCTTGGCAGGTTCTGCACCAATGCACTCGGAAGTGATGGGAACAAATACTTCACGCGGAGAAGCACCGCCGCCGCATTTGCCGTGAGACTTTCCGGCAATGTCTGCGCAGGCGCCACAAATCCTGATAATGTGCCACGCCGCAAAGATGAAAGGCCCGCCGCGGCAAAAACAGGCATCTCAATTTGACGCGCGGTCTTCGTTTTCTCCGGCTGAAGGAACAGGCGACGCGGGGCCAAATGAATCACAGCGCCGTCGCACGTTCGGCCAGTGCGACCGCCCCGTTGCCGCAAACTACTTGCGCTCGCGAGCGCCGTGGAGCGCAGCATGACGCCTGTGAGAGGATCGGTAAAGAAACGCCTTTCCAAACAAGAGTCCACGACACAGCGGACATTTGGAATGGTCACGGAACTTTCTGCAACCGTCGTGGCAAGAATAATGCGGTACGGAAAGGGGCCAGCGGAGTCGTGCAGCTGCTGCTGTGGACTTCCAATAGCCGTGGCGTGAAGCAGAGCGACGGAAAAGCACCATTGCTCGTACCGAAGGAATGTGACGTTCCCTCGCTGACTGCTCGTACCACCATAAGAGACGCCACACGTG
This sequence comes from Trypanosoma cruzi, assembly GCF_000209065.1. Taxonomy (NCBI): domain Eukaryota; phylum Euglenozoa; class Kinetoplastea; order Trypanosomatida; family Trypanosomatidae; genus Trypanosoma; species Trypanosoma cruzi. The sequence goes on from NW_001849535.1 coordinate 260,530, forward strand.
AGTGTCGGCGGAGAATCAGGCCCAACCTCCACGGACACCGCGCGACACAACATCTCCAATGACTGCAGCACCAACGAGATCTCCGCAAAGCCCGGTAGAAACACCAAAATGCTCTCCGGCTGCTGGTCTGGCACAGAAGAAAATGACTGGAGTGGGCGGGGTTTCCGCTGGTCCCCGACACCGGAACTGGAAGACTTCACGGCAAAACTCTGCAGTACAAAAAGCAAAAATTGCGCCAACACGCGGGCCTGCGGAGTATGTACGTCCGCACCAAAGCGAGTGTAGGAAAAAAAATGCCCCAATGACGCCACCACACGCCGTGCAGGGGCCTCCAACAAAGGATTCTTTTCTATGCTTCCACAAAGCACTTGGGACGCTCCAATGGTGTCGGAAAGATCGTCGATAAAATATTCTTCCACGCAATACGGCTGAGTGGAAATCGTGGCGTTTGCAGCGTCACCACACCCCGTTTGCTGCCTCTCTTCTGCGTCAACCAAAAGAATATGTGGGTTGAAGGCCGCCGCATTTTCTCCACTTGGCGTCTCCGCGTTGATTGCGGGAAACCGTGTGGTGAACAACGCCACCATCTCCTCCACGGAAAGGGTGGCTGACATCAACACCAACTGACGGAGCTGCAATTGCCTCTCTCCCTTTTCCCGCAGCTGCTGCTTCGCCCAGGCCAGTAGAAGGTCTGTCTCCATATCACGACAGTGTGCCTCATCAATGATAAGTGTGGTGGGCGCCAGCAGCCCTCCCTTATGCAGCACCGCATTTAAGATATAACCAGGCGTCGCGTATATGATCTCTGTGGCCAGGGAGAAGCATTTGTCACCGCCAACGGCATACCCAACACGACCACCAACTTGGGCCACATCATCTGGGGGTGAAGAGTCTGTTGTTGTTGTTGATGACAGCAGAATAGCAGCTGTAAACTTCGCCAACTCCACACATGCGAGACGTGTGGGCTGGGAGACAACAATACAAAGTCGGCTACTCGCCCCAAACTCAGCTACAAACTCGCGAGAACTCCCGGTGACAAAAAATGGCATTGGGGGTGGCAGTGACGTCGCCCCATCACGTACGCGAGGGCCGTCACTGTGCAACCTTCCAGACGATGCATCAATGCGCTCTAGCAGTCGGGTCCAGTGACAATCCAGTAGGAATAATGGCACAAGACTGCTTTTGCCTGAACCTGTCGGTGCGCTGCATACAAATGTATCCGTGACACTGCCGCCACTCGGCAGCGGGAGGGCCGACGAGGGCAGAAAGCGCGCGCTCCACGCAAAACGCTGTCGCCATACGGGCAGCCGCTGCACGAGCGGATACCGTGAGGGCATCTGCTGCCAATCAAGACGCTTACGAAGTACATTCCGCCGAAGTTTTTCCAAAAGTGTGGATGTGACAACTGCCGCACCCGCCGCTCCAACACTGCCGTCTCCCGACCTGGCGACTTGACGCCCCTGCGGTCGCTGTCTCCCTGCGGGTCGGGCGGCGGCGGCGGAGGTGAAGTGGTCCACCAACAAGGCGCATCCACTCGTGGTCGGCGGTGTTCCACTCCTCCTCTTCCTCCCCTTCGACACCTCACTGGCCGGCCCCTGGCGTTCCGCGATCATGTGCGGCAGATCATTCATGGTGCTGCTACTGTGCGCTGTGGGAAATGAGATGACAACAGGCGGTGGGGGCAGTGATGATGGTGTCCCTTGCCGCCCTTCCCCGTTCTTTTCCTCCTTGCCCGCGTCGCCGCTGGCCTCAGACATGTCCCTCGCATGCATCGTTTCGTGGCTGTGTTTCTCGCCCCCGCCGCCGTCGTCGTCGGTGCTGCGGTGGTGACAGCAACAAACACGTGTGCTGTGTATCGCAGCGTCAAATCGATGTAAGTGCGACGATGCCCACGCATGCGAAGACAACCGGCGGAGGAACCACGCCCCACATGCCCACCGCCGCATGGATGCCAATAAAAATAGGCCCACGTATGGAAGGCACGGGCCCGTTCTTGTTCACAAGCGACTTATTCTTGCGGTGGCGGTAAAGATCCGGCGTGGCCTCACCCTTCAACGGCGGTGCCGATGCTGACGCCCACCCTGCCTTTTCCTTCACTCTTCAGCAACTCTATTCCCATCCCCCACCCCACCCCCACAATGGACACAAGAAAAGCGGCAAAGCGGCAAAAAGAAAGGAATCAAACAACAGCAGGCGTGCAAAGACGTGCAAAGACGTGCAGAAGAGCGTGCCAGGCAAAGAACCAAACAGAGAGACGCACGGAACGGGTACGCCCATGCAGGCATCATCGTCGTTGAAACAATAGCAAATTATTAAGTTCAGAAACAAAAAAATGATGGATAGATGGACAAAAAGATAAATGTTTGGTACAGATGCGCTCTGGAGTGGGCGATGCAAATGAAATGGTAACAATAGAGCCCCCACGCCCTCACATCCCCAACTCGAGTGCACCTACACACATACATATATACATATACATATGGTATATAAGGGCTCAGAAGCGTAGATGAAGAACGCACAATAATCGGGCTGCTTCTACTTCTTCCCTGGCTTGTGGGTGCTTGGTATACATTCATCCCCACAAGACCACCTCGAGAATAAACAATTAAGCTTACATGTGTAAGTACACACACATGCCGGAAAAATTTTTATCACACGGCTTGCACACAATTAGCGAAGCAAAAGCCAGTTTAAAACGGACTCCCCAACCCTCCGCTGGATGGTTATCGACGCCCACACACATGTATCAAAAACAATACAGTAAAGCCATAAATAATCAAAACAAACAAAAAAAGAAAAACAAAACAAAAAAAAAAAAAAAAAAAGGGACAGTGATATTCACGTGGACTGCTGGCCAAATTCTGCTGTTTATCGATAATAGAAACCAAACCAGATAGGAATAAGAAAGGAATAAATGGAATAAGAGTGGATTCACCACATTCCCAACGTTTAACACCTAGTAAGTGTATATATATATTATACCATACGTTAGCCTCAATTGTGGCCCTGCTCACTCCATTCCGATTGAATATTTATTTATTTATTACTAGGTGGCAGACTTTGGGGTCCTGCAGCCACAAGACACTGCCGCTGCCCTTCACAAGTTCCACCCCTTCGCCAAGTCCTGAAGTGTAAAAAACACACTACCGCGTGAAATGCCTTCTGCGGGGTTTTCCGCAGACCGTACGTATGCAAAGGATGCCTGCATTCCGCGAGAGTCTAAAAACTCATATATCCGTTGCAGCTCCCACGTCATGGCGTGTGATTTCGAGCTGCCTTTATTCGCCGCTCCTCGCAGCGAAGCATTATCCACCCAAACGTCCATGGTGGATGGCAAGATGGCGATAAAAGGCCGATAAGGCTAAGCGTACCGCGCGCGCCTCGGCCTGCATGATAAGAAAAGGCTTCCTCTCCCACTTTCCTCCGGCAATTTTAACATCGCCGGAGTCTGCAATGATAACGGCTCCCATCCATGGAGCGATGCATCCGTGATGATGGCGGCCAATGCCTTTTCCGTGGACTCGATGGTTCGCCTATGATTGTTCTCGATGATGTGTCGCAATCTCTCGCCCAAACCAACCGCTGACGGTGGAAGGTTCGCCGGGGATGTCTCCAGCACAATCACGCGGTTAAGTGCGGATAATCGTCGTCGCACTGCCTTGATGAAAAAGTAGTAGTCACTTAAACGCGTGCCTAAAATGGCAGCCAAATATAAAAAGCGGGACACCGTAACCTCCATTTCCGCGATGGTTAAAGAATTGAGCGCCGGCATGGCGCATACAGACCGGAGAAACTTGTCACTCAGGGATACCGCCCGGTGAGTGTGATCAAACAGCACCCCAGAAAGATGCACTAAATGGCGCCCGATTCGCGGTCCCCAATGGATGCGTCACAGCCGTCCGCATTACGAAGCACTTGGGCTTCCCACAATGTCTCATCGCTTTTCGACCCTGCAATGCGTATATTATCGATCCATACGACGATACGCACCAATGGAGGTGCAGCCCAGAGGCGGTGAACCACCGTCGTCACCACCGCAATTGCCGAAGTAATGATCTGGAGAATTTCTGGGCTGGCCTTGTGTCCCATAGGGAGCCGTGTCAGCTCCACCAGCGTGCCGTCCTACACGCGGCATCTCTTTCGATGCCGAGTCTCCCGCAGTAAAGAGACCTGAAAAAAGGATGCCTTTAAATCCAGGCAGGAAGCGGCCTCAGCCATCACAGGCGGCAAACAATGGGAAATATGTAAAAGAGGAACATGAGCCTCACAAGGGTCGTCTCTGTTCTTGTCGCGTGGCCACGCAATCCATCGTCGTCGTAAACCGGTGGTTTTCTCCTCCACAACCGAAAAAGGGTATTATCCATCCGCCCGTTATTGTGGACGAAGCGTCCTCGATTATTCCCGCTTTTCGTAACAAACGCGCGTCAGCGGTTGAAATCCTCCCTGAGCCTTTGCGCGCTTTACCGGAGGAAGACGGAGGGAAAGGGGACCGCCCGACGCGTCCCCAAACTTGCATGAGACTCTCCAAGGTAGCCGGGTTCAACTGGTCCTTGATCCACTCCAGATTCAACACGGGCACGTTGGCTCGCTGCTGTAACGGGATGGCGTGTTCATCTTGTGGAGTGGTCAGACGCGTCCTTGTCGCGCGTCTCGTTATTGTGGCAGCATGATTGTGATTAAAATCATGAAAAAACGCTCCTCTGCTTTCAACCAGGGTTACTGCCCTTCCGCAGTCTCTCCCTTTACATAAATGCGGCCAGCGACAACACCTGGATCAGCATTGTGGTGTACATCCCCGAATATCGAACCGTATTCCGGGAAAGGTCGAACGGGTCGACGTGCTTCGCCAACAGCGAGACCACGTGTGGGTCAAAATTGTATGTCTCCACGATTTGAGCAGCGTGCCGCAACGCACCGCGCTTTATGGAATGAGCCGATACATTCCAAGGAGCCAGAGCTCGTTCGACTTGGGCATTAGTAATATTCGTGAGCTCTTCGTTTTCTTGAAGTGTCCTGCATAACGTTATAGTGTCTAACGCATCCCGCCCTCGTATCCTGACGAACCGCGGGGCACGGTGGGGATCCGCTTTCACCGTCTTCGGCGCCACGGACCAATCCGAAATTATGGCCCCGTCCGGCTCCAGTGTGAAACTGTTGGGTGTTAAGGCCGCAATCCCGGACCAACGACTCGCCATCGTCCACGCAAGTCGAAAAACAACACGTTCCTTCCAATCGGTCCGGCTGCGGATAAATTGATCCATCCCTTCCGTTGTCGATGAGCGCACCTGCTTTGTTCCCAATCACGCCGCAATTTTTTAAACCCCAGAATCATCATGTCCAGCGGGGTTCGATCCATTTCCAACATAGACCGCAGCATCCTGCCGTACTGCAGTCGGGTCGACGGCGCCACATCTAATATTGCCACCAAAAAGGCCCGCAGCTCTTCTCGTTGGTTGTCTGTTCGTGCAAGCAGCAAAAGGTTGTGAATTGCCCTTCCAGGGACATTCTCTGCTACCACGTTGGCGGCGCCCACATTTCTCGAGCCACCTCGTTCCCTCTCTTCGTGTGGCTGGCCCAAAGCGGGGATGTCGGTGCTTCGTCGTACCACAGTCGAGCGTCGTTGGCGGATAAGCTCCATTTCCCTTCTCGATGATTGCGTGGGGCAATTTGTAATATCGGGTGGAGCATCGGCGGTGCGGTGCGACTTCCGTGCGGAATGGTGGGAGGTGATGGAATGGATGGGGCTGCTGTCGTCCGCTTTCATAAGAAGCAGCAAGCAGCCCCTCGCCGTTTCTTGACGGCCGTCCGCGCTGCGAGTAACCTCCTCCAGTCGCGTTTCGGACGTTGCTTTTAGATGTTTATGGACACGTAACATGACATAACCGGCATCGCAACGATATTTGCGTCCCTCGTCGTTCCAAGGGAATCTGGATTGCCCTCGCAAAGGTGTCAGCCTCATGAACGGCGGTGCAAGGACGGGCGCGAACGTTGAAGAGCGGGATGCCGGGGTCGGATGCCATCATGAGCTGCATCCGGAAGGCCTGCAGTAAGATCCTTCCCAAATTCATGAAGCGATCGGTGGGATCCCGCTCCGCTTCCAGCGCACCGATCCACGCAACCAAACTGTCAAATAAAAGTTGGGCCTGGTCGTCCGCCCGTTGCCAATAATTGTATGCGCCCCGGAGGTCTAAAAAGACTCCGGAAACGCCCTCATCCCATATACGCGGGGCCCAAGTGGTGACGCCGAATGCGCGGAACATTCGTTCCTCTTTTCCTGTAGCGGAATGGTCGTCCAAAGTGAAGTGCTGGAGGGCAAAGGCATCGAGGGATAGAAATGTGGTCACCCGAAATTGCCCTGAGACGTCTGGAGGAATAATCTGCCGTCTCTCTCGCGCCGGAGTTCGTTGGGCCGCGCGTGACGACGCGCCCACAGCCATCAAGCGATGCTTTTAATGTGGTTTTTTGGTAACGCCATATTTGGCCTTATTATGACACGCGACAGGTCCATCTGTCGGACCTCTCCGAGAGGCGGAAACTTCTTCCCGGCCCACCGTCTCCGCATTCCACGCGGCTTGCTGCGCCTCTTTAGCACTAATGCGTGCTTCTCGATCCTGTAGTTGGGTGCGGGTCGCCTCCAACTGCTATTCGCGTCCGGCGAGCGCGCATTCTCGTTCTGCAAGAAGGCTGCCAGCGACCGCAATGCTAGATTCGCGCACCGATAGGTTGTTATGCGCCTCTTCCACCCGCGAATAAACCTGAGCGCCTCGATTCTGCACGTCCGCAATAGCGTGGGCGTATTTCGTGCTCAAGCGCTCCCCTTCAGCAATGATGAGCCCTCGCCACGCGCCCCAACTCCCGGGCTGCGCCCACGAAGGGCAAGATCAATTGATTCTCAAAATTTGTTAATTAAGGCACCCGGAGATTCGCAATATGAACTACAAGGCTCGAATCCGCCCAGGGTTTGGCGATGTTTCCTAAAACCAAGCGTAAGCCTGTCGATGAGGGAGCCACAGTTAACGTCGCATCCAACGGTCTGTTTTCATCGACAAAGGTGAGCTGCACCTCGATATCGCCACGTTGGCGTACCAGGTCCCAGAGACGGGCACCAATTTCGCCCCATTCCGTTGCCGTGTAAAAGAAACCAACACCATTTTCTTAAACCAACCCCGTTGTGCCTGTAAATTTAAAATTAAAATAATTGTAAAACGTCTGGACGTTAACGGTTCCCTGATTCCTTCAATCGGGGTACACCAAAGAATCATAAAATACGGAAGATTTCTACAGAAATATCTTTTTCTTACCACGATATACATGACTTCAGGCAGCCAGCCTGCTCGCAAACTTCAACTCCTTAAACTCCTCTACAAACAAACAAACAAACAAACACATGCTATTTTCCAGGCAGTTAAGCCGCGGTCCAAAGCCCCACAAATAATGGCCACAAGTCATGTGGCGACGGCTGGATCCACCTCAAAGGTCGTCATGAGCGAAAACTCCTGCTGTAAATTGATTGGCTTGGATGCACTCAGCTGAGGCACCTGAGTGAACCTCTTTCTTCTCAGCATGTCACGGGTGGCAATAAGCATATCTTGGTACGACAGATTACTGACTTTGAGTATTGTGTACGTCAGACACTGTGTGGCTGCCCCACCAGCGCCTGACGCGCCCGTTCCAAATGTAGCCGCGTTGCTCACGTCAGCGGACGTCTGCTCGTCAGCACAACCGGATATCATCAGCACATCCCCGGCACAGTCGTTTCCCTTGCGAATACGCTGCATGTGACCGGCGACGCTGCTGCGCAAACTCCTGCTGCCCACAAACGTGTACGGCAGGTCAAGCATGGAGCCAGAGTGGCAGCAGTCAAATACGACAGTGAGTCGCACTCCTTGTGGCAATCGCGGGAGGAGAATTCTGAAAATGTCGTTGTCAAGAATGCAGCCTTTGGTCGCAAAGTCGACAGGGGCAAGGCATTGATCAAATTTCTCCTCCGTGTCGCTCGTCGCACGGGTCTGCGTGCAGTGACCGGAATAGTGCATGAAGAGCACATCACCCGGTTTTGCACCCCTAACAAGCCACGCCATGTAGCGCACAATGTTGTCACGTGTGGGGAGGCCGTTGGCCCCCGGGAACCCCCTCTCATCCACAAGTATGCTCATCTCGTCGATGGGAATTCTTTTCCTCTGAAGTGTGGAAATTATTTGTTTCACATCATTGCAACAGCCGGAGAGCTCGGCACTGGTGCCGTAGTAGTTGATGCCGATGAAAAGGGCACGAAAGGTGCCGCTCACATGGGTTGTTGTCTCCCACGGCTTAAAACCCTCCGTCACCTCCGCCTGCTGGAAGGCCTCCTCAACGTCAACCCTCGGCGGGCGTTGCACAGGGCCAAGGTACTGGACAACATACGGAGCCGCCATCTTGACAAGATTCAGTCCGATTTCCATGAAATTGATTGACCCCGAGGCTCCACCCCTCTTCAGCACTGTGCTGCACAGCTTTAACAGACAGCCAAAATCAAAGCCCATTGCTCTTCTTTCTTTTCAGAGACGTGTGGATATATGTCACCTCAGTATTTATGTTGTCTCCCCAACACTCCTTTCTTTTTCTTTTTCTTTCCGTTTCGGTGGCCTCGTCGGGTGGGCTAGCGCGGAAATATCTCAAGGTGTGTGTATTCCTCCTAGTGGTGTTGGTGGCATACAAGCGGAGCGCACCCAAATGCATCCGCGTATACATGGAAAGAGTGCAAGAGACAGAGAGGGCGGGAGATGCACAGCAGCCAAAACAACAACAGCAAGGACGCATACATGCAGGCGGGCAGTGGAAAGGGGAGGGGGATCATGTGCCTCTGCGAGGGAGGCCCCGACAGATGCGGCAGACACACACACACAGCGACAGGGGGAGGAAGATACGAGTAAAGATTATGTTTCTTCCTCCATGCTATTTCAAAGGAATTTCTCCCACGGCTCTTTTCGACCCTATTGCTGCTTCCGGCCGCCCTCCGCGTCACCTCCCCCCACCACTCCCACCGCCGCTGGCGAGGAGGACACAACGCCGTGGTGTTGTTGTTCTCCCCTTCCCCACCTTACATTATTCCCTTTATTTTGTTTCCTCCCGTCTCCCCCTTTTTGTTCAGCGCTCTTCTTTTCTTCTCTCTTTCCTTCATCCTCCTCCCAAAAAACGCACGCACGCAGGCCACGGCGCAAGACGCGCCCGTCAGAGGCTTTCGAGGGCCTGGCAAAGCGATGCCAATTCCTTCTCCTGCTCCGCCAGCCACCCCTCGCCCCCTTTCGCAACAAACTCCTCGTGGACCTTCGCGTACCGCGCAAGCTCCTTTGCGAGTTTCTTCTGCTCCTTCTCGCCCAACGCCTCGCCTGTCGCGCGTCGCGTCGGGAGCCCCGTGGCTTCATCAAAGGCGGCGTACTTTTTTTCCTCTGTGTCTCGCGTGCTAAAGTACCTTATCGGAGTGCACGTGTACTGGCGCCACTTCTCCGTCAACCTCCGTTTCGTCTCGATCTGATTCTCAAGCCTTGTGCGCCGCTCCGTTGCTTGCTGCGCCCGTCGCTCTGCCACTTCGCGTTGGAGCACGGCCGCATCGTCACCCCTCCGCTTCGGTGCGCTGCATACAAATGTATCCGTGACACTGCCGCCACTCGGCAGCGGGAGGGCCGACGAGGGCAAAAAGCGCGCGCTCCACGCAAAAACGCTGTCGCCATACGGGCAGCCGCTGCACGAGCGGATACCGTGAGGGCATCTGCTGCCAATCAAGACGCTTACGAAGTACATTCCGCCGAAGTTTTTCCAAAAGTGTGGATGTGACAACTGCCGCACTCGCCGCTCCAACACTGCCGTCTCCCTGCGGGTCGGGCGGCGGCGGCGGAGGTGAAGTGGTCCACCAACAAGGCGCATCCACTCGTGGTCGGCGGTGTTCCACTCCTCCTCTTCCTCCCCTTCGCCACCTCACTGGCCGGCCCCTGGCGTTCCGCGATCATGTGCGGCAGATCATTCATGGTGCTGCTACTGTGCACTGTGGAAATGAGATGACAACAGGCGGTGGGGGCAGTGATGATGGTGTCCCTTGCCGCCCTTCCCCGTTCTTTTCGTCCTTGCCCGCGTCGCCGCTGGCCTCAGACATGTCCCTCGCATGCATCGTTTCGTGGCTGTGTTTCTCGCCCCCGCCGCCGTCGTCGTCGGTGCTGCGGTGGTGACAGCAAAAAACACGTGTGCTGTGTATCGCAGCGTCAAATCGATGTAAGTGCGACGATGCCCACGCATGCGAAGACAACCGGCGGAGGAACCACGCCCCACATGCCCACCGCCGCATGGATGCCAATAAAAATAGGCCCACGTATGGAAGGCACGGGCCCGTTCTTGTTCACAAGCGACTTATTCTTGCGGTGGCGGTAAAGATCCGGCGTCCTGATGTTTTCATGGCTGGCTGCCCCACCGTGGCGCCACGGTCGCGCACCAAAGAACGCAGGCGCGATTCTTTGGGAAGCCAAAAGCCAACCCTCCTGCACTGCAGTGCTTCTGATCTCAGCCCGTACTGCACCGCTATGTGTTAGCTGCCGTGCTGCCAACGCATATTTCCGTGTCCCACAATCCCGGCGGCATTATTGCGGGGCAAAGCGCCTGTCTCGGAGAATGCGGCAAAAAAAAAATGCGGAAGTTGGCATCGCGTGTATCACGGGCGATTGGCCAGCCTTTCGGAGCGAGGAACCACAGCCAGTCATCTCCACAAAACCGGGCCGCGGATCGACAGAGCAGCACGCGACCCCGGTCGTCCAGGACACAGCAAAGAGCCCAACCGGAGCGCGCCCCCCTGGCGGTGCCGGCCAACCCATCGCGTTGCCAGGGCCAATTGCCCCGTATTGTCGGGAGAAGACAACACCCAGCCATGTTTCCCTCACGGGGTCGTCGTTGTTGGCGCGGGGGCTGACGGCATCG
>NW_001849536.1:0-4190 GCF_000209065.1 Trypanosoma cruzi
CTCCTTGCGGGCCTGTCATCTTCAGCGCCGGCCAAGTATGACTATTCTTCTTGCGTGAAGACCTCGTCAAACTGGCGTCGAATGATGTCCGTCTCCTCCGGGTTCACAGGAATGTCTTCAAGGGAAATGAGCTTCGGCAAATACTCCTCGATCATTTTGATGTCGGCAGCAAGAGCCCTCTCGGCGACGTCCTCCTTGGCTGTCGCCTGCTCGCACTTCTTCTTCCGCTCCTCGGCCAAGGGACGCACCTGTTCCGGGAATTTTGCATTCATTTCCTTAATCTGATGGATCCACTGCCTCCGCTGGCGGCGCCGCTCCTCCCGGACGGTCCTTCGCACCGCCTCAATAGAATGCCGCTCCCGCATGATGGCCTCTCGCCCCCTCGCCCCGTCAAGTTGAACCACCTCGAGCTGCTGCTCCCTCGTCTCAATGGCGCTCTGCCGTAGGCTGAGTTCTTGCTCCGGCTGCTGCATCGCCTGCCGCAACCTCTCCGAGGCACTCTCCTCGTCCTGTTTCCTCCTTCGGATCTTCTCCAGCGTATGCTCGTACTCCCAAATGCGGTTTTCGCGGTCGGCCTGCAGAGCACTGCTCTCCCACTTTTTCGCCTCCAGAGTCCTCTAAATTTCATCCAACGTGGCCCCACCTCTCTGCTCAAGCTCTTCGGCCATCTTCTCTGCCTCATGCATGGCGCGCTCGCAAAACACACTCAGCTGCCATTTCCGCGCCTCCTCACGGTTGCTCTCAGTGGTGTTGATGCGCTTCATCCCTTCCTCCTCCATGTCTGAAATGGCCTGTTGGATTCATAGCCACAATGCCTGTAGTCGTACACGGTCCGGGCAATCATGAGTTCATCCCGCAACTCCATGATGTCCTGATCAAGACGCCACTTGTCAACGGCAAGATCCCTTGTGGCGGATCCAATTCCGGTCGAGCCAAGAATATTGCCAACACGACGAGTCATGGAGAGACAATGGAACAATTCCTCCGCCCACACGGCATCCGAAAAGGCGTGAGCCAATAAAACCGTCTCGGTAGAACCAGTGAGGCTATTGTTGCGGTTGCCTTTTTCCGTATTGTACGCTCGGCGCAACAACTGACTGAGTTCTGACATGCCGAAGGGAATGCCCGGACGACTGCGGCGAATGCTGGAAACAATTCCTGCTGCCGACACCAGTGTTCGTTGGTCCCCTTCGTAGTGTGGCTGCGCGGCGGCATCAATGCCACACAAAGCGGGTCGTTCGGCATCTCCCAAGGCGACAAATGTCAGGGAGTTTGCATCCATGTAATCTGCAAACTCCGCCTCACCATCATCGCGGTAAAGCTGAAGAACGACGGTGTCGGGCAAATAGGAAGGCATTGCCTCCAGCTCAGGCGTTGGCTGCTTTTCACACAGCACGGAGGCAAAGTATTTCTCATAGTTTTTGACGATAACGTCCATCGCCGCTCGAACGTCGCCGGGCGATGAGACACGCATTCGCGCCGCCATTCGCACACGAGGTCCCTCCTTCACGGAGCCCACAATAACTCCGAGCTCGTTGTCGGCGTCAAGAAGGTCTGCGCGGTGCTCTGTTGACCCAATGACGTGGCATAAGAGGGCAAAAATGCCCTTTTTGGCGCCAAGCCGAATAAATTCAGTGATGACACAAGCAGCATATCCTCCTCAAGCTGCAGAACCGTACATGAGTTGTCGCTTTGGTGATGAGCACACGCCGTAGCTGAAGGCCACCATGTTCTTGCGTTCCTGAGTAAAGTTGGGGGCGGCAGTGGCACACAATTTTCGGAAGAGTGTACTTGCGTCCGGCACGTCCAACGCCACATCGACGTCAAACAAGGCCGCAGCAACCGCAAATCCGGCATCCCTCAGGGGCTGGGGGCAATTGAACTGCACCGTGATGCCGTCCACCCGCATTGTCGCGGGGAGCTGCAAGGACGGCGTCGTGGTTTGGTGGGAGCAAAAACGGTCTTCGCCTCCATTGAAAGAACATCACATTGAATGCTGCGCTGTGAGTTTGTTGCATGCACACACAGGAGGGTCAAAGACAGAAAGAAAAGAAGAGAGAGACCGAGAGGGAAACAACACTGAATAATCTTCTGGGCCGCTGGCCGAATTCTGAAATTATCCAAAAAGAACAGGAAAAAAAGCAGTAAATGGAGAGGCAATGAGTTCGCCGTAATGTTTCCCCCAAAACATATGCACATTCTGTCAATCACTGCCGTGGAATTCTGCACATAGTTAGAATTAGAAACAATTATCCCCCGCGAAGCGGCAGGCCTTTGGGGCTCCTCCAGCCACAAAAAAACGCCGCAAGGTGGGGATCACAAAGTGGGAGGGTGGGAAGGCAAAAATAAAAATAAAAAATAAAAAAATAATTTCGTCTGGCAGCTGTCGGCTCCCTGACTCCCTCAATCGCGGTCTCCCAAAAGACCGTGCGGTAGAAGAGAAAAAAGTTGTGAAGGGATATCTTCGTTTGTGCGAGATATGAATTTATTTGGGCAGCCAGCCGTCCTCTCAAGCATTCTTTTCACAAAATCCCATAAAAATAATGAAAAATTATGCGGCCCCTGTAGTGCGCAACAGCCTCTAGTGACGATGCGCCTCTGGTGGAAAAAATAAGATAAAATGAAAAGAGGGTGTGGTGAGTGTGGCACTACTGACCACAACTGTTCTCTGAAAAGAAAGGCATTCACTGTCCAGACCTCGTAGGCACACACATATGAAAATCGCTAAAATACTCCCTAATATATTTCACCAGAACAAAATGCACTTTGTTCCCCAATTATTTCCCTAACTTTCTTCCCTATCCCTTTTCCCCCAAGGTTGTTGTATTCTCAATTTTCGGATTTTACTTAAAAAATCACGCGTTAACACAAACTGGTATTGGTGCACCTTTCCGTTCCAGAACGCCACAATTTTTTTTTAAGCGTCGGTTTTATTATTGGGATTGACGCAATCACATTCATGCCATTTTGATATCTTTTTGCTGAATGCGTGTTGTATATAAATCATCTCCCACGACATTTCTCGGGATAATTTCTCCCAGCCCTTAAAATATGCCGATAGGTGCTCAGTGAACTGCTTCACAGTGCTGGTTATGGTGTGGTGCGCACCCGCCATAGTCATCTGCAGCCCAACCAGCGTCCTCCGCGGTGACTCCATGAAGAAAAAGCCGTCCACCAGCGGAAAGTCCCCGACCACCGGTATGTACAGTACCCGACAATTTATATGTTGTTTCGCATTAATTCCTCCAACTCCAGGTATTTCACATATTTCGGTGGGGTGGCCTCCAGGATTTGCTTTCAGCACAGTGTCCTGAATATCATGTGCTGGTGACTTCAGCCCCTTGAGTTCCTCTGCCATTGCACTGAAAAACCTCCCAAAGATGAGCGCGCGCAAACAAAATTTTTCCAGAAATTCGGACAAAATAGTTTTCCTCGCCCCCAATACCAGCAACAAAAATTCTCTGTTACTCATTGCCTTTGCCAAACGGTTCGCTGATCGAGACCCAAGGAAATAACATATCGGTGCGTTACGAAACCTCTCATTACCGCGTTCTCCTCTTATTCGGACAATCCTCACGAGTTTTTGAGACGGATCCTCAGAATACCATAGTCCCCCTCCTCCATGTGCAAAGTGCTCTTCACCATCCCGAGAATTGATCGCCTCCAAGGCATTTTCAACGGCAACAAATCGTGCATTAAAATCTTTCGCATGAAAGATAAGCCGTGGAAGCGGCCCCACTTTTTCCATGTGTTTTTCAACCATCCTCCAGTACTTCGTTTGCTCATCTGTATCCCCATCGCGCTCCATCCATGCACACATCGCCTTCACATCCATCTCGACGGGGCAATTCATGATGATTCGCCCGGCTCTTACTTGCGTCTCCCATTTATCATAGTTGCCCACGGTTGGCGATGACACCGAAATCATGTCCTATGCAATACAAAGCAAAAATATTTCACTGGAGGGTTTTTTTATCACATCGTAGATAATATACCATTTCATTTTCCACAGCCATAAATCGTACAAAACCTCCTCGGATGCTCCTGTACCCACGTATCCTGTCACCGTCTTGATGGCCTTTTCAAACACGTACCTCATGCTTCCACCAAAACTGTAGGCAACCACAGGGAGTTTCTCGACATCGCAGTGCGGCAGCTGGTAGAAGGGGTACGAGCCGGCAGCCACCGAT
>NW_001849536.1:4290-38439 GCF_000209065.1 Trypanosoma cruzi
GCTCGTGCAGCGGCTTCCTCAAAAACTGCCAGTACTTCGTGAAGCTCGCGCCCGTGTGGCGGGCAATAAAGTAGCACACACCAGCAGGGAACGCCACACCGTACAGCACGCCAACAACGCCAATCACGCGGTGCTGCACGCGGGCGCCGGGCATCGCCAGTGCAAACACGGAGCCGAAGAAGATGCCGAGATGCATCGCGTGCGACACGACGTACGTCAGGCTCGGGAAGCGCATCGCCGCCCACGCACTCGCCGCGTCCACGCCGCGCCACCGCTGGAAGGCCGCCGTCAAACCGCAGTGCACGCACCCGAACACAGCGGCGAGCAGCGCGTTGCCCACCACCATCCACAGTGGATCAATGGCAGCGAAAACCGACAGGAAGTACGGCAGCGCAACGGTGCTCGCACGCTCCTGCGCCGAGGCGCATGACATCCTCGCAAACACGCCAAGTGCCTGCATCTCCAGGATGGAGCCCAGCCCGCCGGTCACCACCACAGCAACAGCCGTCGCACCCGCAACAACGCCGGTGATCGCCGAGAGGGCGCTGGCAGCGGCGGGCGGTTTGTCAGACCTGATCGTGAAGGACCCAAGCAGCACTCCCTTGCAGCCGCCAGACACCGCCACAGCGTCGCAGCGAATGACTATCGTCTCGTCGGCTGCAATGAAGTAACCGCGGTGCACGGGCACAGCCAGCTCCAGGACGGTGGACGGATTCGTCGCGTTGCGCACCCACGTCGCGTTGCTCAGCATCGCTCCCCACGGACCACCAAACCCACTCGGCTGCGCCGTCGACACAGGCACAAAGCTCAGGTGCGTGCTGAGCTGCGGGTCGCGTGCCCACCGAAACGGCGGCGGCAGCGCCACCATCAGCAGCGTCGGGACGGCGCTCCCACCGCCGCGGATGTCGTTCTGCGTCAGGCTCCCACCAGCCGCCGTCGTCGTCACGGCAAGCGTCGGGCACGCCACGTCGCTCCACCACAGCGTGCTGCTCACCGACGTCGTCGGGGTCTGCGTGGGCGACAGCGCCACCGTTCCCGTCACCTGCAGTGTCTCCGTCGGCCCGTACTGCGTCGGACTGTAGTGCGTCGCGCTCAGGCTCGGCGTCCACGTTGGTGTCGGCGTCGGGCTGCGCGTCTCCGTCAGCGTCGCCGTGTGACTCAGCAGCGGCAGGGCAGACGTGCGGTTGCACCCGTCCACGTGCGGCAGGTACACCGGCAAGCAGTCGCGCCCGTACCCGCCCTCAGCACAGCGGCAGCGACACGACCCCGACATCGCCCTCGTCGCAGCAGCAAAGCAGCGCACGTCGGCGTCGCACACGCCACACGCCACGGGGCGGAATTCCCCGATGATGCCGGCAGACCTGTAGTCAATCGGCTGCAGCGCCTGCCCGTTGAGCGTCAGGCACCCCACGACGAACCTTCGGCCGGCGCCCCCGAGCACAACGGTGCCGTCCATCACGACGGGCCCACTGCCGGCGTTCCCGTGGAGTGTCAGCGTGCTCTGCGCAAGTTCCGCACTGCGCGGGTACGACGGCACCGACAGGAGCCTGCCGCTGACGCTGTTGCCGCGCACCGACAGCCACGACCCGGACACAAACGACGCCGACCCCCGCAGCACCAGCAGCGCGCCATCGGTCAGCGCACCGACGTTTTCATTCACTACGACGGCGGACGCGTTGGCCTCAACACCGCTGTCAAACACCAACCCATGTGCGGCGTACACCTGGCTCCCCGACACGCGCAGCACAGCGCCCCCAGACGTCACCACGCGCGCACTTGCGTACAACGCATAGTCGCCACCGAACACAGCCGCGTCCAGCGCGACACCGCCACCGACAACCTCCAGCACGGCGCCGTCCACCACCACCGTCCGCCCACCAGTCACCACGGTCACGAGGGCAACGCCAGACACAACCAGCACGGACCGCACGAGTCGCAGGCCCGACAGCACAAGCACCGGTGCGTACGGCGAGGACTGCGAGCCGGGAAGATACACAAGCGGCGTCGGCCTCGCGGCAACCAGCAGGGAGTCGGTCACCGTCAGCACGGACCCCGCGGGAAACGTGCCGGTCAGCACAAGCGCACCGTTCAGCGCCTCCACATCGCACGCCGACAGCTCCACCGGCCCGCTCTCGTCTCTCCCCGCCGCACCCGCACCGCGCAACGCTCCACCGCCCATCACGTACAGCACGGCGCCGTTCAGCAGCGACACGTTCTGCACAATGATCCGCACGCCGTCTCGCGCCATCCACGGCACGTAGAGCACCGGACTCACGCCGTCCAGCACAACGTGGCGCAGCGTCACCTCGCTCGCACCGGCAGGCACAATGAACACCGACCGCACCGTCACGCCCTCGCGGATGAACACACTCGACGCGGTGCCCGCAGCGGGCGGCAGTGCGGGAGCTCCCACAGGCACGCACGCCTCGCCGTACCCACCGCTGCCGCACGCGCACACGCACACACCGTTCCTCATGCTCGCCGACGACGTCCCGGGCGCGTAGCAGTACGTCTCCCTGTCGCAGTCGCCGCACCCAACAAAGTCGATGCTCCCAGCGTCGCCAAAACCAGCTGCTGCGTACTCCTCCGCCGTCGACAGGACACGGCCACCAGCGTCGTTGCACGCCACCCTCAAATGCGCCCCAGCCGAGAGCGACAGGCTCACCAACACCATCCGCGGCAGCAGCGCTCGGTTGCGCACAAAGCTCAGCGTGCTCCCAGCAGCGGTCACGGCGCCAGCGGCGTAGAGCATCTCCCTCGAGACACCGTCGTGCACGTTGCCCTTCGCCAGCAGCATCGACCCGCCGGCCAGGCTCACCGTCGAATAAAACGCAACCGCGTAGTCCCCCGTCAACACAAAGTCGCTCCGCACAAACGTCACAGCGGAGCCCGACACGCGCACAGCCCCGCGCACAGACACCGCGTGCTTGCACAGCAGGAAGTCGCTGTCAACAAACGCCACCACGGAGCCACCGCTGGCCGCTACACCGCCCTCCACCGACACGCACTGCCCCAGCGCCGTCTGCACCGACAGCCCGTCCACGTACAGCGCACCGCGCGACGACAGAGCCACGCCGCCAACCACCAGCACGCCAACAGCGTCGCCGAACACCGCCGCCACGTGAGTGCGCGCAATGGTCAGCACGCTCCCCGTCAGATTCACGTTGTGCACCACGAAGCACGCGGAGACATCGCCAAGGTCGTAGGTGCCGCGGTACGCAACACGCGCCTCTGCGATCAGCACCGAGTCCACCACAATGACGCGCGAGCCAGGCGGAAATCGGTTCGCCACCACCACGCCGCCGCCGGAGCGCAACTCAAGCCCGCTGATCAACACATCGACGCGCTCGCCAGCAGGCGGGTCGGACAGCCACCCAACAACGTACAGGCTCGCACCGCCCAAAAAAGTGCAGCTCGCCAGCGTCACGTTGCGCACGCTCCCTGACATCAACTCCACGTCCACCACGACGTCCGCCGCAAAGGTCACACCAACGTAGCACACCACCGACGTTCCGAACCTGACTTTCACCTCTCCATCCACACGCACGTCCCGCACGCACAAGTCGGCGCCGTCGGTGCTCGGTGGCTCGGGGACAGCAACGGGCAGGCACACATCGCCGTGGCCGCCCTCCGCGCACTTGCAGGCGCAGCCGTCACTCGAGGCCGTCGTCGTGTACGCGGGGAAGCACGACGTCGCAAGGGCGCATGGGCCGCTGCAGGTCAGGAATGTGGCATTGTACACGGACGGGATGCTGTACTTCACTCTCTCCTCGCCGTTCACGGTGTTGCACGCGGCCACAATCGCTCCGTTCGTGAGGTCTCTGGACACTGCAAGTATCCGCAGCACTGTCGGCGTGCCTGTGCTGGACATGAATCGGTTGCCGGACACTGATACCGCGGAGTCGCGGAGATTCACCGTGGAGTAAAAAAAAGCAAAGGCTTCCGATGGGGATACACGGCAGAGGTTGCCGCTCAACTGCAGCCAGGAGTTGTAGTAGATGTTGGAAGAGTATCTTGGAAAAAAAACAACCAAGCTTCCCTGCATGTCGTTGCCCTGAAACACAGCCGCTGAAAAAGACTCCACATGTAAGACCGACAAAATGTTCATGAAGTACTTCACCGGCCTCGTCACAAAGTTGCCTCGGATCACCACGGCAGAGCCGTTCAGTACGATCAGCGATGAGGACTGGCCAGACCTTTCAAGATATATCAGCGTACTGTTAGCGCCGTCCATATGAAACGTGTTGCCCATCACCGCAAACACGGAGTGCCACGACACCCTCAGCGCAGATCTGACAACGTGAATGGCGCTTGATGATGCCGTCACGGTCTGAAACACATTGCCACTCAGCACCACCGCGGAGTCATTGCTGATCGCCAGTCCATTCATCGCAACACACGACGGGCTGTCAAGGACCAAACCCGACCGAGGGATCAGCCTCGTGACCGTGAAGCGGTTCCCGCTGATCGTGATGTTCGTGTGCGGTGGAAACACACCCTCCGGGCTGAGCAGCGCGTCACTAAATGTGTTGCCGGTGACGACAATATTCAGAGACCCCACAGCGGCGTACGCGTTGCCCAACAGCACCAGCACGGCGCCGTCCCTCCACGTGCATCCATCGAACGTGACATTCGCCACGTCGCCCGCCATCGCCCCAATCAGCACCGTCAGGCACATGCCACCCCCGCTGAACGTCACGTTGCGGTAGCACAGCCACGACAGCCCGCCGCCCACAGACTGCGCAACCTCGGGGTACATCATGCCGCTGATGCACTCACCAACCGGCGGTGGTGGCGGCGTGGGCGTTGCTGGTGGTGGTGTTGCTGGTGGCGGTGGCGGTGGCGGTGGCGGGCCAGCAGGCACAGGCGCAGGGACGCACACATCGCCGTGCCCTCCAGCAGCGCACTGGCACTTGCAGTCACTGACCGCCGTAGTCAGCGGAGCAAAGCAGTCGCCATCCTTCGTGCACTCCCCGCACACCGTAACCGTCGTCACGTTGGTGATGCCGTGGAGCTCCAGTTCTTCCGCCGTCGTCACCTCCCGTCCCGCGACCGTCAGACACCCAGCAACAAACCGGTAGCCGGCGTCAGCCCGAGATAGCAGGGACACCGGCAACCCCGTCGAGCCCATCTTGCAGCCCGTCAGCGTCAGCACACTACTGCCGTCGATGCTCACAAAAGCGGACTCAGTGTCGTAGAACATCGCACCCACTTCCACGTCGTTGTCGCGCCAATCCAACCAGCTTGACTGCTCAACGGTCCAAAATTTGTTAGCGTAAATACCATAGAATGAAAAAACGCTGTTCCCCACCACGCGCAACACGCTTAGATCCGATACGCTGAATCCGTGGCGCAGATAAAGAAGGCTTGCCCCAAAGGCCATTGTATTGTTGAGCAGCGCAAAAACGGAGTGATTGCGGAGAATGAGGACATTCATGTACAGCAGGTGTGCGTATCCATCGAAGCTGCAGTACCGCACGTACAGCGAACTGCCGCCCACCAGCTTCAGCGTCCCAACCGAGTACAAGCCAGGCCCACGATACCTCAGTGCATGCGCATTTAAGTTGCTGACCAACAAGGAGGAAGCATTCAAAAAAACGTTCTGCAGCAGCACAACACTCAGCATGTTGCTCATAAGGTCAAGTAGCTGAACCTCGGAAGACTGCACCGCGTCAACCTCCGTGACGGCAATGTCGCAGTACTGCGGGAGAGCACGCATAAAAGCAACGGTGGAGGAACGCATGAATGTCTGGCTCACGCGGATCAGGACGCCAGATGACTCCGCCGCCTCAGCGCCACCAACAAACTGCAGCGCGGCACCGCCACAGAATGTGCACCCAGTGAGCGTGATGTTGATGGGGAGATGCAGCGGCATACTGTTGAGGAAAAACGTCAACACAGCACCCACGCCGCTGAATGTCACACCCACGTAGCAGTGGTGCGTCTTCCACATCTTCAGCGTGAGGTTCGTCAGCGTCTGGTTCACCACGCAGCTCGTGTCGCCGTCAACGGCTCTCTCCGCCACGGGCGGCAAAAAAGTGTCGGGCACCTCGAGGGGAAGACACGACGCGCCATGCCATCCGTCCTTGCAGCTGCACGAACACGAGCTGCGGTCCACCGACTCCGTACCGGGCATGTAGCACGCCGCGTCGTCGTTGCACTTGCCACACCTGAAAATCACCACTTCCTCCGGAAACACACCGTCGTACGACACCTCCTCATCGCCCTGCAGGTTGCACCCAACCACAAATTGCGCGGGCGACGCCACAATCGTGTTCGGTGGAAGAAGTTTGGCAAAGACTGCACTTCCCTCCACCTGACGGTTGTTTGCAAGCGCCACAGCGGTGCCGCTGTCTGACAGCCGAATTTTTTGCCAGGAATACGGAATACTCAATATTGAGGCTGCATCCACGCTGTTGCCCTCCACGCGCCACTGCGCACATCCCTCGAGGGTCACCGAGCCAGACAAATACACCAGCGCAGGATCAAAAAATTCAGTACCGCCAGCGAAGGTGCAGTCCGCCACTCGCAGCAGCCCCGCGGAGCTCACGGTGGTAACCGCCAAAAGATAAACGCCATTGACCGAGCTCATCGTGTTGTTCTCCACGTCAATGTAGCCGCCGTTCCTCACATCAACAGCGGGAAAACAAACGGCTGATGCGGATCTGTAATCCCTCTTCTTTGATCTCAGCGTATTTCCCTTCACAATGATCCCGCCACCATCAACAACAACAGCATCAGAAAAATAGACTGCGTGCCGATTCCCCTCGATGCGGTTGTCAAGTAGCAGCAGCGTCGTGTTCTCACCAAAAGTAAACCTCGAGAATCGAATGGCGTAACTCGACGTCGTCAAAAGCGTACTGCCCACCACCAGTATCTGGGAGCTCGCACCAAAATCACCTTCAAACTCCAAAGCATCCCAATCCAATACCAAGGATGTCACGTTCACGTGCACACGCGCACCACTCCCCTTGATCGACAGGCCTATGAGGACGCACTGCAGCAGCGTGATGTTGAGTGTCTGTTGTGGCGCGTCAAAATACGACAGGTCCAGCACGATCGCAGCAGTGAAGGTCACGTTGACGAAGCACAGACCACGCACACCGGGACCAGGATATTCCACGGAGCTTATGCTGCCACCGTGCACGCAGCGGACCTCCGTGTCCTTCGCGTCGGGGAGCGGAAGCGGCCCAAGACCGTCCGGAACCGCTGCTGGCAGACACGTGTCACCGTAGCCGCCAGCAGCGCACACACACTCACAGCCGCTGATGCTGCTCGTCCTCGCTGCAAAGCACACGGAGTCCACGGTGCACGCGCCACAGTCCAACACCGTCACGGGTGCTCCAGTACTGAGGTCTTCTCCGTAATTCGTCACAGGAGAGCCCATTGCCTCGTTGCACACGCCGTAGATGGTCGGGCGAGAGTCGAATGGCGGTGACCAGTTGCTTGTCATACTTACAGTTCTTGACGAGTACGAGCCGTACGTGATGTTGTTGTCAAGTATCGACCACACACTCCGATCGCAAAACACCACGCCGTTCTCCTTAGCCAAGTACACAACGTAGGCGGTGCGAAACTCGTTGTCGCGGTGCACCAGCCAGCTGCCGCCAGTCACAGTCAGCGTGTTTGCAATGAGCATGGCGAAGCCAAGACGGAAAGTGCTGGACACAACCTGCAGCACGCTGCCGCCATACACCGCAACGTCCCCAAACATACACGCGCCGTTGTAGTATTCGGTGCTCGGCGCGCTCCACGAGCTGTTCTGTATGGAGAACACAGAGCCGCTGCCAACACGCAGTTCCGACGCAAGAGCGTAAATCACGTGCGTCCACGACAGGACAGCGCAGTTGTCCATGTAGAAGACGCTAGACAGGTGCACGCCAAGGCTGCGCTCCACGAGGATCGCAGCGCACGAGCCCCCGCCACACACCAGCGTCGACCGCGTCATGACAAACCGCGTCGACAGAAGCCGGACACCGTCCAGGACAAGGGCGGGGCCGTACCAAAACCCTTCGTAGTCTGGGGTCGTCGTCACGTACTGCGACCCGCCAACCGTCGCGCGCAGCGTTGAGTTCGCCAGCAGCACACTAGAGTGCAGCGGCATCGCGCCATGCAGAACAATCGTGCCCTCCAGTGAAGTCACATTCGTCATGTTGACGAGGGCGTGAGGCATCAGGCGCGCCGTGCTCTCGCTGAGGCCGCCAATCCGCAGCTGCGACCCGCCCGCAAGCACGCAGTGGCGCAGCGTCACGTTCAGCGCGTCAGCGAACGCGTCCATCGAGCGCAGGTCCACCGCCACAGTGATCGGCCCGCTGAACACCACCGAGTCGAAGCACGCCGTCGCCTGCCCACCGCCAACCGTCACCGACTCCGTCAGCGTCACGCCGGTCACGCAGTCCTGCGCACCGCCACCACCGCCGCCGGACCTCGCAGGCGGCACGTCAAACGGCAGGCACGCCTCGCCCAAGCCGCCGGCGCGGCAGCTGCACACGCAGTCGGAGAACGACGCCGTCAGCGCATCAAAACACGCCAGCGCAGCCGCACAGCCGTCGCACGGCACCACGCTCACGAAGTACAGGCCGGCCATGCGATAGTCTCCGCTGCTCTGCAGCACCCGGCCGCCGGCACGGTTGCACTGCACCGACACGACGCCACTCGTGATCGTCGGCCCGGAGACGAGCGTCGCGCCGGCGGCAGCGCAGCGCGCAATCGACACGGCGCCGCCGCTCAGCGTCAACCCCAACAGCGACGCCACCGACGACGCCTCGCCCACCGCCCACACGTCGTGCAGGTCCAGCCACCCGCCGTCACCGACCGTCCCACCGTCGCAGCGCACCAGCGACGACGCAACAGACCCCTCGACGCCCACGAAGCGCAGCACTGAATCAAACACCGCGAGGCGCTCTCCAAGCACAATGCCGCCGCCGCTGCTCACAACCGACACGTTCGTCACGGAGAACACCGAGTGGCTCCGCAGACTGAGGCGCGACGAGGACGCCACATGCATCGCGGAAGCGGTCGCACCGCCCGACGCCTCCAGCAACACGCCGTCAAGCACCACCGCGCTCGACAGCAGGTCCACACCGCCGCCAACGTACACCGCCGACCCGCCCGCCCGCGACGACCTCAGCACAGTGTTGCTCACACGCAGCTGCGTCTGCAACAGCGAAGTCGCGTGCAGCACAAGCGGCGACGCCACCGCGTCCGTCAGCCCACTCAGCTGCGAGTAGCGCATCGGTCCCGGCGTCACAATCGTCGAGTCACGGACCGTCACGTTCGTGTGTGCCGGCAGGTTGTGCACAAACACAAGCGAGCAGTAGCCGCCGGACAGCCCGCTCACGCTCACCTCCAGTCTCCGGTCACTCGCCGGCTCGCCGCTGTAGCCCCGCACGTAGATCTGCGCACCGCCGTCGCACACGCAGTTCCTCATTTCAATGCGCAGCGCACAGGGAAGCATCGCCGCAACGTCGAACACCACAGCCACGCCGTTCGTCATGTACACGCCGTCCATCAGCACCGTGTCCACGGCGCGGCCAACCGTGATGGCTCTGTCCACCGTGCCGCCCCGCAGTCGCAACACCACCGCATGCACAGCAGGCATCCATGCCGCCGCCGCAGCCAACGCCAACGCCACAAGCAGCGACACACGCACAGCTGCAATGGCCATGCGCAACACACGGTGCCGGCTGCGCGGGCACGCACCCACCGCAGGCCGCATCCACCCACCCAGACACGTATCAGCAGGGCTGTCGTGGCGTGTCGCACTCGCCCCGTCGACCATAACTCCTGTCTAGCAAATACCTTTCTACAGATGGAGAATCCAGTGACACAATTCCGCCAGATCGTTATACCACTACTAATACTACTAATACTGCAAGTAATTCCTAACACCTTGAAACGATAGTTGTGCTGGTCAAGCAAAAGTATCTCTAACTGCATGCTCAGAAAAAGAATAGGAGGCAGCAACAAAAACAGTAACCAAACACAGTGGCACGCAAAAACATCCGGCCATACACAATCCCCGTCACAGTACAGCCGCCGAGGCAAAGCCGCGCTGACACAATCAAGTCAGTGACACCATCGCCCCACTACCACCCACACAACCCCACACAGTCGCCGCGCAGAGTGGCGGAACCCCGGGAAAAAGAAACATGACCACTGGCACCGCTCCTTTTACCGAATGGCTCCATCACAGGGCAATCCCGATGCCGTGAACAAAACACAAGAGCCGAGGCAGACCACGTGGCAACGATACGACCGCCAGCCATCAAGCGCGTCCGAAAGGCGTTGGCGTTGGTGGTGCGGAAGTGGAGTGGAGAGCTCGCCGGCCCCCAGCAGTCAAAGCGTCTTTTCTCGTTCACGCGAGTCCGCATTGCACAGCAGGCAGCGGCACCATGCGCGCACGGCATACACAACAAAGGGAAAAAAGAAGCACGGCGGCAGCACTTGGTCGCGGGGAAAAGGGTCCACACCGATTGTACATTCCGAGTGGCTCACAGAAGTCCGGATGGTAGTCATGCAGATGCCGCGCGGCGGGTGTGACTGCAGTGGACTGAGAGGACGAAGAGAAGGAACAGAGACGCAGTGCGGCCCTCATCCACCTCGGTTAACTGTGACGCCGGTGACGTCATCCCGTCAGATCGCCTGCAGCAAAGACCGTCGCCGTCAGCGGCGGTCGGTGAATTCCCTCTCCCACTGGAGCGCAACTCCACCGACGCAGCCGCTCGCCCCCTCCCCCACCAGCACAACGAGGGAACAACGGCAAAAGATGCCACACGCACGGCAAGGACGCTGTCGCAGAGTCTCACAGCTGCCAAAAAAAAAAAAAAAAAAGACTTAGATGTTGTAGTACCCACGTATTCTCGCACCGTTTGGGTGGTCTTGTCAAACAGGAATGCTCAATTACAAATAAAGCACGCAACCGCAGGGATCCGCTCCGCATCGCCGTGCAGCAGCTGGTAGAGGAGGTACGAACCGGCAGCCATCGACTTCCCGATCTCGGGCATCCCAATCAACACACGCCGCCCAGACGTAAAGTAGACCCCAGGAAGACTGTTGAACCACTCGGTGAGATCGCCCCCTGACGATCCGCCATACTCGATCCACCCCAAAGTTCACATGGCAGTCACGAATGGATTTCTCCCCCCGATTCCAATTCTACGTCCATCCGTTGTCCGAGGTGCGCGCCATCAGCCTGAGACGTGGTGCACCGGATTGCTGCACACCGTCATCCTTTTCTAGAGTCATGCAAACTGCCCTGTACGTCCATGGCTGCGGTGGTTCCTCCTTTCCCTCACTTCCATTCCCGTCCACTCGCCGCCAGGAACCCCCACAACATGATGCCACCTCGCATTCTACACAAACTCTTACAATCCCTGCAGCAATTACCCTTCCACCAGACTGTAAACAGCCCACATTAATTGCCGCACCTCATTCGCCCTTCTGCGAGTCGTAGCGGGTTGATCTGTGTCGCTGTGGGTCCCCGGCCTCGCTCCCCTCTGACCATCTCCCCGCGGCACAGTGGACGCAGGGCCCTCCTCATGATCGCCGTGCACACTCTTGCGCTTTCCACGCACTGTTTCCCCTTGTCCCCGCAGTTGGCTCAAGCTAAAGCTGAACACCGACCACCAATCAAATGAGGAAAATGAGAGAGATGGGAACAACAGGCACAGTCCCGAGGGGCAGCCAAAACAATAGAGTCATCCACACAGTGTGACGGCACAGCGTGCGATGCACACCACATGCACAAGGACCACCGCAACGACGGCGAGTGGCTGCCATTCACCCAGCACAGTGTTGGGAAAAGCTAACAACAAAACCAACAACACCGTGGTAGGCGCGGAGAATTCGCCCACGCATTCCGCTCGCTACGGTCCCCGCGCCCGTGTGGTACCGCCCTTACCGCAAACACTCTGCAGAAATACATGTAGGCACAGCCCCTAACACAAAAAAGTGGGAAGAGAATTCGGTGCAGCGACGGCCACACGCAGGTACCACAAATCATACACGCCACAGCAGCAATGCATCATGAAAAGCTCCCACACAAGATATATATATATATATATATAGAAAATTTCTGCAATTCGCACAGCACAAAAGAACCATGACGCTCCTTTTCCCGTTGCATCCGTCATTCATATTCCCAATGCGTAACCCTGCAGACATTACCCCTCCATGGTAAAAACAACTGCCTCGTTGTGGTGTCATCGCGCAGCAACCCGCCTGGATGGAAACGAAGGGAAAATCAGGCGTCCGTCCTTATGGAATGAGAAAGAACTCCAACAAAGTGTCCTATTTGACGCAAACACCCCGCAGCCAGTGCCCGGTGTCGTGTGCAGACCCCGCGAGGAGTTTGTGGGCACGCCGCTGTGCCACACGAAGTGCCCCTCGGAACGCAACATCAGGCGTGTCCCTTCAGGTCACACTCGTGGTGGTGGCGGCATCCGCTGCCTCGCCGCGTGCTGGTGACGTCGGTTACGATTCTGCAGAGTGAGAGAGGGTGCCCGGCAGAAGCGGTGCTGGGTTGGGTGGGCAGTGCCCTCCGCGGCGAGACACCCAACGCGACTCTCGACCGCTGCGCTCACGCACTTCCTTCCGCTCCTCTCCATCCATCCGGCAATCGCACAGCTGCCGGCACATTGTCCCCGAAAAAACACACAAGTAAAAACGTGGCAGCATATTTCCCAAGAGAACAGAGTGACAGCCACACGCTGCGGCCATCGTGCCGACAAGTCCGGCGCGGCCGCAAACGCACCCACAGCAGCAGACACACAAAAAAAAAAGAAAAAGTCTTCCGCTCCGTGTCAAGTCCTCGTGCGTGATGGTGCGGCGCCCAAAAAAAATACCGCCAAATGCCGTTCAGCATTTCCACAGAGGACGAGAGCCACGGCGCACTCTCATTGTCACCCCCTTCCTTCTCTTCATTGCCACGGAGTGATGCAGCAGCAGCCACACGCAGCTTCCACCACCGAGTGCAGGAGAAGCATACAACTGCACCGCAACATGTACGCCGTGCGGTTGTGTGCCTGCAGACACGCAAAGAAATAACGAAAAAAAGGAGAGCCACGTACGTGAAGAAGCACACAAAAACACGCAGTAAAGGTGCAGGACGGAAAAAAAGAGAGAGAGAAGTCCAATAAGGCTCAGCATGGCACGGCAGCCCAACCAGCGTCAACCCACAATACGCTTGCTGAAAATAAAAATTAAATTTAAAACAAAAAAAGTTAAAACAAAAAAAAATCGCCTTGAAAAATTTTCAAGTTCACAAAAAATAACACATTAACGCGGGAAAAGCAAAAAAAAAAACCGGTTGCATATTCTTCTTGCAAAAGTAAGAATATATTTGCTTCAGCCGTTCAACCCTCTGGTGTCCACACAACACTTACATTTCATTGGGACACTCAGTGCGTTGCTGCACATCCAGCCTCCCTTTTTTCATCGCTCCATCGTCGTGGCGCTCAATGCCGAGTGCACGTGTCATCAACATACGGAAACATTAAAGACATCCCACCAGTCTCAAAAAGTTACACTATATATATATATATATATACAAACAAATGCCTTGCGGTGCAGTCCCCGGAGGGAGAGCACACCCTTCGTAAAGACTTACACGGGCAGAATGGGGTAGTCAAACCAGAAATAGAAAAAGATAAAATAAAGGGTGCGTCCACGCAAAAAGTCAATTATTTCGGAGGGTGCGTAGAGAGGCACATATGTTCCCACTGGTGGCAGGGACCCCCCGCTCCGACTTCTCAGTAAAGAACCAAAAAGCCGCTCAGCCCCAGCAGCAGCAGCACCCGCGGCACGCCCCCACGCATGGAGTCGTCACCATTACTTTTTTGGCGTCGCTCTTCTTGACCATTTTTAGTTCATCGTCACTCAGTGGGCGGTCGCACAAAAAGACCTTCGTCATCGTCACATCGCTGTCGCTGTCGTCGTCGTCTCCCCAATGTAGAAGTGCGAGACTTCCCCACGCGTCTTAGGTGTTGGTCTCGTTTCCAAGCTCCCCACAAGCCGGCCATCCACGCACACGGAGCTCCTTGTTGCCGCCCTGCAGCATCAGCGCCACCTGGTATTCTCTCTCCGGCTCCCACGTGCTGCCATATACAGTTTTATTGCCGTCAAACGCTGTCTCCCATTTACCCTCAGTGCTGTGCAACAGCCCAATGATAGTCGTGCTGACCGGTGAGGCAAGCACCGCACCCAGCAGAGAAGTGCTCAACCTCGGAACCTTTTGTATGGCCACCGTCGCCACAAGAGTGAAATCACGGCTTACAAAAGTGTACAGCCCAGTTCTCTCCCGGCTGTTTACGGGCCACGTTGCCCCGGACCCAGGCCTCCTGAATTAAAACCCATTTTCAACCTTCACTGCATTCGTCACCGTTGCATTCACGCAAAGGTAATTGTCAATCCACGTCCCGTCACCACTGGCTGCATTGGATAAGAGTCCAACCAGACCAGCCGTGGGCATGGACGAAGCGGAGAAGGAGGCATCCAGCTGTGCCCAAGTACTGAGGGCGGACCTGATCGTCTGCAGATCCTCCATCAGGCGAGAAAGTGAAATGGTCCTGCTTGCTCCAATAACCGCATACTGCGAAGGGTGCAACGCACCATCCAATTACAGCGGGGTGTTGGCAAACGTCTGACTCACATCATCCTCCACAAAAAACAATCCAACATGAAACGTGTGTTTGTTGTCCGTAAAAAAAGGTTAGAGCGCATTGGCCCTTTTCTCCCCCGAGAGTTACCCTCTCTGGGTGTACAGCATGAGTTTCCCTCCATCAATTTTCGCGGCGATAAGGGCTTCCACACGCAGGCTCATGTCCCAAGAGACTCCTAATCGTGACTTGACCCACACGCCTGGGAGTATTCTGACAGCCTCCGTCCACGCGTTCCCCATGTCATGCAACTCGTACAACTTGCGGCCACTCTCAAAAAGAGCAAACATGAAAGGTGATCCCTCCCATTCGGTGGTGTGAGAGTCAAGACATTCCGCAAAGGAAATGCCTTCTAGGTGCACCCAGTTATTGCCGTTGTCCGTCAAATAAATGGTAATGGAGACAAATTCACGCTTGTCATTCCTCGCCGCAAAAGGAAACACAAGCATGCCATCCTCCATAAAAACACCGGCACCAGCAGTGGGGAAACGCTCCTTCGCGTCTCTTGTATTCTGCGGGATCTTCTTTTTTAACAGCAATTTGGGTTCACCCCAGTTGATCGGTTCACTCGGCTCGCCGTCCCTGGAACGAGTGGCCTCACCCACAACCAGTCGAATGCCTGAGTCAATTACGTTCCAACTCTTTTTAGCATCGTAATACTTCTATTCATAGATTCCCACAAGTGGAAACGCCCTCTTCTCCTTCGCAGTGGTTGCGGGTTGGCGCGCAACACCTACACTTCCCGTTTAATTCGCTGTACTCAACACCGTGTGCGTCCTCTGTGTATCCTTAATGGCCTCAACGACAAGAGAAGACAAACCCCACGCAGGGTAGACGTACCCCGCAACAATGTCAGCTGGATAAACCTGTTTTGTTTGGCAACGCGCCAAAGTACCCTCAGCAAGCACAGCCATTACCCCACCAGCACGGACGAGAGAGGGTAAAACAAAGGAATCCTTCACTTTACTTTCAGGCCCATCTTTTGGTTTCACCGGCGTCTCCTGCAGCACAAAACTTTCGGCACATTGCAGCAGCTGCGCACCCCCTGACATACTCCCCACAGCGTGTGCAGCCCCACTGCCGCAGCAAACCAACACAACAAGAAGAAGCGCCAGCACGGCATAATAGAAAAGATGCCGGGACATGTCGGGCCTCTGCTGCCCACTCTCTCCCTTCTTCCGCCGGATCCGGTCACGCGGCGGCGGTTGTGTGCGCGGGGTGCCTTCAAAGCAGAAACACGTGAGAACATACAATTATGTGTGTGTGCGGTGTGTGTGCTGTCGTTGGTCCTTTCAGAGCCTTCGAATTTCACAGTATCGATTCGCATTTGTTTTCCTTCTTCGTGTGTGTTTGCGCGCAAGAAATCAAATTAAACTTTAAAAAGCACCAAAACAGAGCGTGGCAGGGGAGTGGGTGGCGCCGCCATCCACAGTGTGACACACCAGCGTCGTCGTAACCGCGACAGTAATTACTCTCCCCGTCAACAACGGCTCAAGCACTGTGAGGCCCCAGGCAGAAGCATACACACTGACGTTTGCGCACGGGCCAATACACCCTCCGGCAAACAGCACCAACCAACAGACAGACAGCACAAATTAGGTGCAAGCAAAATACCAAGTGCTGCGGGATCCTTGCAAGCAGCGCTCCCTCACTGCAGGGCCTTTAAAGCGTTCCTCGTTGCAACATCCCCACCACCCCCTCGGCGTGTCGGTAGATTTTCCCGTGCACCGGAACAAAAACAGCGGGATGCGTCAGCAGGGCTCGAAGACACACAGAGCGCACCGTCGACGCGATCAACAAGCGCAGGCCCTCGTGAAGTGAGATCTCACAACCGTGATCCCTCGGTTGACTCTCCTGAAAGTAAAGGAGGCATGAAGTGTCCTCTTCTCTACAGTAGTCCCGAAACGCAAAAAAACTCCGCAGGACATCCCGCGCAGCCACGGCCTCCTCAGCAGCCCGACAGTCCACGCCGCCGCACCGCTCCTCAAGAGGTCGCCAGGCCCGGTAAGGCAAGCAAAAGGGGACCAGCAATTTGGTCAGGGCGTTCAGAAAAATGAGGCGCAGCAGTCGGGTAGGCGCGGCCCATCCACGTCCTCCCCCTCAACCGAACCATCACACAGTCGAATCACACACCCAAAAAGAGCAATGGCGCCAAAAAAAATAACAAGGACACTAACGCCTCGTGCTCTCCTCAATGTAGTGTCGTGGCACACACGAGGCATCACAAGAAGGGACAAATACTTACATCCCGTCGGCATAGGCACGGAAACAAAGCGCGGATTTTGCCCCCGTGAACTCCCATCCAAATAGTCTCAGCCACAGAGTGTCTGTCACCGACCCTCAGGAAGGGCTGATTTATCAACTGCTGCTGATCGATCTCCGGCGATTGAAACAAAAAGAGCCACTGTCTCCCGAGGTCCGTCATCACCCTTTCCTCCCATTGAAGAAAAAAAAGCAAAGTGACGGTGTGGGCGTGTCTAGCTGACAGAAATGGAGGAAGTGACTCCAGCCGTGAAACAAATTGAACGAATCCTCCTCCCAAATTCTTCAAAGAGACCGGTCGGTCAGCTGCCGAGGTTGACGGCGCGGAGGACAACACCTTGAATGCATGGAGCACTGCAGCAGCCTGAATATATTCTGCAATATCCGCGGTCAGTCCATGAACGTACAACAAAGGGACAGCAAGTTCAAAGGGGCGTGTGAACCTGTCAGTGATCACCCGCGCCGGAGGATCGCCACTCCCACCCTCTAGGGGCACCTCAATGACGTCAAATATTTCCACCGCATGGCATAAATTAGTGCCTTGCAGCACCCCATGCAGTGCAGCAATAGAAAACCACCTCGAACACGGCGTGCGACAAAGATACCAAAGGAAGGTGCAGCAAATGTCCTCCACATCTCAGCAGTTCCAATCATCCAGTAAAAGACAGGAGCGTCACACAGCACCCACGGACTCAGCAAATATGGCGTCAAAAGGCAGCGAGATGTCAGATGTCAAAAGGCCCGCATTTCCTTCCCCCCGTGACACTTCCACAAATGAATACAAACGCCATGCTCTGCGGCCCCTCGACCCCTTCGGGACAACTTTGCGGCCACATTGCAACAACTCAATTTGGCTGGCGATCAGATCCAGTCGTCGCGGCAAAACAGTACAGAAAGTAGGATGGTGAGCCCGCACATTCGCCTCGTCGATGCCTGCCTCAGCTGCAAGAGTGAAACTCGTCTTCCCAACAGCCACACTTCGGGTCGCTGAAACTACTGCCCTCACACCGGCAACAACATCTGCAAGCGCCTGTAATTCCTCGACACAGCCCGTCAGAAAAAACCAAACCGGCACTCAACCCCTGCAGCCACACATCCCTCGTAACCATTTGCAAACTCGTCATCCAGTAGAAAGACCCCAACAAAATAACAAGAAGACCGTTCATTGCTGGCAAGGGTCAAGAACACGTCTCTTTCATCCTGCTACAGATGATTATGCCTCCTGCGTAACGCGTCTAAAAGTACGCGGTGCGCCACCACCGAAACAGAGGGCATGTTGCCCCATGACCCTCCCTCACCACAGGGGTCCAATAAGCGCAGCTGGCCATCCTCTCAGCAAAGAAAAGGCCCAATGGAGCGGACACTGCAGTGTGCGGACAACCCAGCAGAAACTCCCTCAGAGAACAAATGCTCTTGAATGCCCTTCAGAAGAGGCCAGCGGGTTGGCCGTGAAGCCGATAGACACCGGAGAGCCACCTGCTCTGCACGCATCCAATGACGCAATCGAGAGTGCAGTGTTACAGGGCACATCAACCATCCTATTCTCGTCTCCTTCTGTGTGGGCATGACAGTCCTGCCATCATCCCTCGCCCTCACAAACTATTCCACAGGGTCCTTTGACCAAATACCGCCACACTGCGATATGCCACCGGATAAGTGATTCCCATACCGCACACAATAATAAAATGTTCCCCACGTCGAGGACCGCAGTGAAAACGAGCACAACGATGAGCAACACGAGAGTT
This sequence comes from Trypanosoma cruzi, assembly GCF_000209065.1. Lineage (NCBI taxonomy): Eukaryota > Euglenozoa > Kinetoplastea > Trypanosomatida > Trypanosomatidae > Trypanosoma > Trypanosoma cruzi. The sequence goes on from NW_001849536.1 coordinate 22,955, forward strand.
GTCTGTGCTCTAATTCATCACAACACTCTGCCCCCCGTTGGTTCAGGCCTCTGCCACACGAAGAGGCACAGATGTAACATCATTTGCACGCAACAGAGTGAAATCCGCAAGAACATTGTCAGAGTCATACAGGACGCAACAACCACCAGCACGGTCAGTAGCCGTTGTGGGCATATTCTGCAAAACATGGTCCACGCCCACAGAAAATTCTTTGTCCAGCTGCACAAATAATTTATTGTTGGGCCAAGCAACGTGGACCAAAAAAACGACGACACCAGTCGATATTCGGTCGTAAAACCGCCAGTGAGAGCCATTGATTGGAATAAACACCAAGGCCACCAACGGCCAACAAGAACTGCAAAAAGGCATTCGTACTTGAATCAAAGAACGGATTCTTCTCCTCCATGAAGAAAAAAAAACAATATTTTTCCTCCTTACAGAGCCTTCCAGCAATGAAACACCATCATGCAATCCGCCCTTATCGGCACTACTCAGGAGCACAAGAACTGTGCAACGCGTAGAGGGCGCTGCAATCAAGCGGATGAGATGCTCCACGGCGGCAAGCAGACTCCTCCCAGGCCAGGCATCAACCAGTCGCGAGCAGCATGTCTCTTCATGGGCTCGCCGTTTTGGTTCCAAGCAAGATGGAAGGCTTTCGTCGCTCAGCACCAACCCCGCGTTGCATCGTGTCGTCAAGGGAATCAAGTGAGGACGACGGAGTACATCATCAGGGAAATTGCCCTCATATGTGGGAAACGGCATCGCACACGCCGGAAACAGGTGCGCATGATCTCCCTCCACGTCAGCTGCGCAGCCTGTCAGCTGAAGGAAAATTAGGTGAAAAGGAAGTCAACGCACTCACCTCCACCCCAGACAGTTTTATCAGGATGGTCGAATCATCAAGTCGGGGGCTCCACACTTGTTGAGGGATATTGTGACGCCCTGACACGTCCACGTGCATGTCCACACAATGTCCTACTCCTTTTCCCCCGTCGCATGCGTCCGCACCGTCTTTTAAGCCACATCCAGGAGGGATCGGATGGCGAGTAGCACCTGGTCAGCCAGTAGCGTTCCATTCCTTAAGGCTCCAAATATCAAAGCCCAGAAATCTCCGGCCATCAATCAATGATGCCGTTGGCACAAGACCTTCTCTGGCCAACGCCTCACACTTGTGCCGGAGCACATTTTATCCCATGCCTCGCTGACGCCGCCCTCAGCATCCTCTACGGGTACACCGTGCATTCCCTCCCAAAATACGGGTGTGGACTACAATTTAAGAAAAGTGCACAATGAGCCTGCAAACCGCTCGCTGAAAGTTGTAATTGTGTTGGGTGGCAGGGGCAACGCAATCACACCTCGCGGCTCCTCAGGAGATTAAACAAGATAGCAATCGCCATTCAACTGAGATGGGCTTCGCAAGCCCCTTGCGACTTTTGTCCGATGGGGTGCTTCAGTGCGTATGAAACCTTGTCCGCGGGACGGAATGCCTATGCGATCTAAAAACGTAAGAATAAACTCACGGAAGAAAAATACATAAAATAACGGAAGCAAAATGCCACAAGCAAAAAAAAAAAAATAGGAAAAATTTATGGAGCGACATAGATATGAAAATATGCATCGATCAATGAATAGGTATAACGATATGGGTATGACTACAAAGGCAATAACTTATTTACTGATGATGTGTATAGATATGGATATATCCCTTCTTTCCCCTCCTCATTAACAGATTGCTTGGCGTCTTGGTTTCTCAGCTTATTGATTGCTGTTTTATTGGCTATGTATGTGTATATACAGATAGGTATATAGTTGTCGATATTAATATCTATTCAGCGCTTTTAATATATATATATATACATATATATAGTTACTATTCCTCGTGTCAGCTCAAATAAATACAAAGGCCCACACGCCAGCCACCATCGCAGAGCACGTCCGCCCAATGATTAAAGATGTAAAAGAGAGACCCGGCACCCAAAGTGGGAGCCGGACAGCGGAGGCCGTGAAGCACACACCACCGCTACGCACCCGCCCCGGGGATAGCGCGGTGGCTCAATAATCCGCTGCTGCCAAGAATCAATAAAACAACAAATCACAGAAACAACCAAACATGGACGCTATAAATGAGAAAAGGGAGAGGAGAGCAGCCTGCCAGGAGCAAATGCGGCCTGCCGCATCTGCGAGGGTCCTTGTGTCTTCTCGCCGCGCGGAGGTACTGATGGGGCAGAGCCTTTCCACTTCAAAGTGGAACCACACCAATATTTCCGTGAAGCACGACTTCCCCACTTCTCCAATTTCCGCTCCATGCTTTTTTCTGGTTGCCTGCAGAGCCGGACAGCGGGGTAAATGCAGACCTGCCTCTCCGCACAGTTCCGGTCGGCCGGTTTCCACAATGTCCGGCAGATGCCCGTAGCGTGCCGTGCGGTAGCGGGTCAGTCAGGCATTGCTGTGGCACGGAAACCCGCACGCTAAACGGCAAAACCAAACCGGTTGTGGTCGCAGCGGGATGTCGTCGCCGAGCAACGTGCGCCTTCTCCGCGGCCTGGCCCTCTGCCGCCGGGAAATCGGCAACAGCGTGACGTTCATCAATGCATGTGTGCGTGCCAATTTAGGCACACGGTGCATTGTTTCTCGGTAGCATTCTCCTCCTGCGTGGAGGCGGGGGTTCTGCGTTGGTTTGATGCTCTTCATGCGAAACTTCGAGCTTTGCAGCGCGTGGTTATTCATTCTCCATTTTTAGTGTCACGACTTTCTTTCTGTCGGGTGTTTGTGCCGGGTGTGGGTGGTCAATCCCCTGGCATTCCCCGCCTGCCTGCCGCATCAAGGGCATTTATGAAGTGCTTCCTTCTTCGGTGCCGACGGTAGCTCTGTTCGGGAGTGTTCGAGTGCCCGTATGCGGGATAGTGGTCCCGCTTTCGCTTGAGCCCTGAATTCAAAGTACGTGCATTCGAGCGCGGTGGATGCCGTCAGACCGTCATATTCCTGGCAACGCCTCCTATTTGTCGGGGGAACTCTTGCTTGTGGAAGTGCCAAAGATGAATTACGGTTCCGGCTTGACTTTCGTACAACACCGTGCAAAAACTGCATGGCAGTGGCTTCGGCATGGGCCGTGCAGTCTGTGGCGGAGGTGCGATCGGTGTGCCGTCTCTCGCTCTCGTCCTCGCTCAAGTGCTGGGCGGTGGTTCCGGTGGGATTTCTGGCGGCTCCGACTCACCGCAAAAGCCAAATTCCCGCAGCGCCTGGGAGCGCTTAATGCCATGGGCGTTAACCATGTGCGTCACGACACTAGTGCGGCAGCTGCAGTGCTTGCCGCACACCGGGCAGTCTGCCGGGCGTCGGATCGTGGCGGGGTGGAGTCCAGCGGGAGGAGGCGTTTCCGTGCGAAATTCTTGGCGTGCCTGCTGTGCGGCATCCGCGCCGCACCAACGGCATGTGCGTGGGGTGGCGGGTTGCAGTGGTCGTAGCAGCCATCCGTATTCGTGAGAAACACCGGTGCGGAGGCAGGCTGGTGCAGTCTCCTCCCTGCGAGTGACAGTGGAGCCCGTGCGCGTGGGTCCCAGTCACCTGCTGCAGTGGAGCGGTGAGCTCCTGGCCTGAGCTGTCGGACACCAATAATACGTCCGGCCAATGCGACGATGCCGGTGCTCCATGCGTCTGTGAGCTGTGCGAGGTTGGACGCCTCCTTGGCTTATGCATCACAAGCTTCGTTCCTGGATACGCCGCAGTGGCCAAGGACAAACTGCATCCGTGTGTGCGTTCCTCGGCACTGCGGGCAAGAAAAAAGGGTACGTCCACAATGTGAGTCACCAGGTGATCCAGAACCGTCGACGTGTGCTTGCGTGCTTCCACGGTTCAACGAGAACGTGCAGACACGCACGCTGCCGCGGAAAAAGTCTCGGTGAATATCGTACTCTCCATGCTAACACCGCACCCCTCTGTATCTGCTGTGGTGCATGAATTTCGCACGGCCGGAGGGGAATTGGGAAAAAGAAAAAATTCCTCGTGGAGGCATCCTCGTACCAGCGTGGCCAATCCGCGACAATATCCCTTGCCTGTGGAATGCGGTGTGCCAATTAAATTAAAGGCCGCGCCGTGAAGGGATGTGCAAATTGCCGGAAGTGGCCGTCACACCTCCTGCACACACAAAACACGCAGGCCGTAGCGGGCAACGAATCCCAATGCCGCAGCAACCAAGGCTCCCACGTTCCACGTGCACACCTGAGGGGTACAGCCATGGCGGTGGTTCGCTCAAGGACTATTGTGGAAAGTGACTGGAATGGCTTTGTTCGTCAATTCCACCGCTAAAGAGACATCGATCCCCCTCTGCACTCGCACACACCAGGGCAAGCCGGAATCACGGCAATGCGTCGCGCCTCAATACATAATCCCGCTCAACGGCGTTCCTGGAAACCTGGAGTCCTGCTACCACTCTGTCGCCGCTTTGCCCCTGAGAATTGTAATGGCCCCTGCATGCAAACCCACGGTAAGGCAGAGCCGCAATTCATTACTTCCAATAGGCGGTTCGCTGGATCCTTCTTCCATTGCACAAAATGAGCGCTGAGTTCCTCGCACACAACTCCATGAAATTACAGTCCGATACAACACAACATCAGGAGCAACAAGGGCGACAGTACAATCCCCTTCCACACAGTCATCATGAAACGGGAAAAACTCCTGAAAGCTCCCGCTCAAAATAGAAACACATCGATAGAAACAACAATCAACAATACCGTCGGTGCTGTTAACGATGGCTGGCTGTGGGGCGCAGCACATCCGTGGCTCCGCACCCTCCCCCATCAACCAACACCGCACGCCTGTCAGTTCCACGTGTTGCACGTCACAGGAGGGCGTGATCAATTTTGCCTCTCGCACTGGATGCACGGTCGAGCAGGCTCAGAGCGTCTGAGCGGGTGCCACCGGACACAGACTGCAACGGCGGTGCGGGTGGTCGGTACGACGACGCAACGGTGGTGCCCGTGGCGTACAACGATGACGTCATGTCGTGGAGCTTCTGCGTCTCTTCGTCACTCTCCTCGCCATCGCGCAGCAGCGCCTCCAGCCCTCCACGCTGCGGCTCGCGCAGCTCCTGCCAGTGGCGGTCCTCCGCGTACCACACAACGACGCTGTACACAGTGATCGCAAGCAGCACAGTAGTCAGCAGCAGCACGATAGCCGCATAAACCCTCGCACCGCCGTCGCTCGGCGCAAGGTGGTTGGCCGCGCTCACCAGGCACAGCGCCGCAAGGAGCACAAAGCTCACCGCGTGCAACACCGTCAGGAAGGCCGAGCGCATCATGTTCGTGAAGGCAACCACGCCCGCGCCCGCAAGCAGCACAGCCGCCATACAGAAGTACTGGACGTGGCAGCCTCCCACGGGCGGTTGCACAGCAGCAATCAGGCACACCACACACAGCACCGACAGCTGGAACACGCACCAGTACACGTAACTGCCCCTCATGTTCGTCAGCATGCCGCCGTACATCCGCTGCTGCGCTGCGGGGTGCCAATACCCGACGGGGTACAGCAGGCGCTCGTGCAGCGGCTTCCTCAAAAACTGCCAGTACTTCGTGAAGCTCGCGCCCGTGTGGCGGGCAATAAAGTAGCACACACCAGCAGGGAACGCCACACCGTACAGCACGCCGAAGACGCCGATCACGCAGTGCTGCACGCGGGGGCCGGGCATCACCAGTGCAAACATCGAACCAACGAAGATGCCAAGGTGCATCGCGTGCGCCACAACGTAAGTCAGGCTCGGGAAGCGCATCGCAGCCCACGCACTCACCGCGTCCACGCCGCGCCACCGCTGAAAGGCCGCCGTCACACCGCAGTGCACGCACCCGAACACAGCGGCGAGCAGCGCGTTGCCCACCACCATCCACAGTGGATCAAGGGCAGCGAACACCGACAGGAAGTACGGCAGCGCAACGGTGCTCGCACGCTCCTGCGCCGAGGCGCATGACATCCTCGCAAACACGCCAAGTGCCTGCATCTCCAGGATGGAGCCCAGCCCGCCGGTCACCACCACAGCAACAGCCGTCGCACCCGCAACAACGCCGGTGATCGCCGAGAGGGCGCTGGCAGCGGCGGGCAGTTTGTCAGACCTGATCGTGAAGGAACCAAGCAGCACACCCTTGCAGCCGCCAGACACCGCCACAGCGTCGCAGCGAATGACTATCGTCTCGTCGGCTGCAATGAAGTAACCGCGGTGCACGGGCACAGCCAGCTCCAGGACGGTGGACGGATTCGTCGCGTTGCGCACCCACGTCGCGTTGCTCAGCATCGCTCCCCACGGACCACCAAACCCACTCGGCTGCGCCGTCGACACAGGCACAAAGCTCAGGTGCGTGCCGAGCTGCGGGTCGCTTGCCCACCGAAACGGCGGCGGCAGCGCCACCATCAGCAGCGTCGGGACGGCGCTCCCACCGCCGCGAATGTCGCTCTGCGTCAGGCTCCCACCAGCCGCCGTCGTCGTCACGGGAAGCGTCGGGCACGCTACGTCGCTCCACCACAGCGTGCTGCTCACCGACGTCGTCGGGGTCTGCGTGGGCGACAGCGCCACCGTTCCCGTCACCTGCAGTGTCTCCGTCGGCCCGTACTGCGTCGGACTGTAGTGCGTCGCGCTCAGGCTCGGCGTCCACGTTGGTGTCGGCGTCGGGCTGCGCGTCTCCGTCAGCGTCGCCGCGTGACTCAGCAGCGGCAGGGCAGACGTGCGGTTGCACCCGTCCACGTGCGGCAGGTACACCGGCAAGCAGTCGCGCCCGTACCCGCCCTCAGCACAGCGGCAGCGACACGACCCCGACATCGCCCTCGTCGCAGCAGCAAAGCAGCGCACGTCGGCATCGCACACGCCACACGCCAGAGGGCGGAATTCCCCGATGATGCCGGCAGACCTGTAGTCCATCGGCTGCAGCGCCTGCCCGTTGAGCGTCAGGCACCCCACGACGAACCTTCGGCCGGCGCCTCCGAGCGCAACGGTGCCGTCCATCACGACGGGCCCACTGCCGGCGTTCCCGTGGAGCGTCAGCGTGCTCTGCGCAAGGTCCACACGGCGCGGGTACGACGGCACCGACAGAAGCCTGCCGCTGACGCTGTTGCCGCGCACCGACAGCCACGACCCGGACACAAACGACGCCGACCCCCGCAGCACCAGCAGCGCGCCATCGGTCAGCGCACCGGCGTTGTCGTTCACTACGACGGCGGACGCGTTGGCCTCAACACCGCTGTCAAACACCAGCCCATGCGCGGCGTACACCTGGCTCCCCGACACGCGCAGCACAGCGCCCCCAGACGTCACCACGCGCGCACTTGCGTACAACGCATAGTCGCCACCGAACACAGCCGCGTCCAGCGCGACACCGCCACCGACAACCTCCAGCACGGCGCCGTCCACCACCACCGTCCGCCCACCAGTCATCACGGTCACGAGGGCAACGCCGGACACAACCAGCACGGACCGCACGAGTCGCAGGCCCGACAGCACAAGCACCGGTGCGTACGGCGAGGACTGCGAGCCGGGAAGATACACAAGCGGCGTCGACCTCGCGGCAACCAGCAGGGAGTCCGTCACCGTCAGCACGGACCCCGCGGGAAACGTGCCGGTCAGCACAAGCGCACCGTTCAGCGCCTCCACATCGCACACCGACAGCTCCACCGGCCCGCTCTCGTCGCTCCCCGCCGCCCTTGCACCGCGCAACGCTCCACCGCCCATCACGTACAGCACGGCGTCGTTCAGCAGCGACACGTTCTGCACAATGATCCGCACGCCGTCTCGCGCCATCCACGGCACGTAGAGCACCGGACTCACGCCGTCCAGCACAACGTGGCGCAGCGTCACCTCGCTCGCACCGGCAGGCACAATGAACACCGACCGCACCGTCACGCCCTCGCGGATGAACACACTCGACGCGGTGCCCGCAGCGGGCGGCAGTGCGGGAGCTCCCACAGGCACGCACGCCTCGCCGTACCCACCGCTGCCGCACGCGCACACGCACACACCGTTCCTCATGCTCGCCGACGACGTCCCGGGCGCGTAGCAGTACGTCTCCCTGTCGCAGTCGCCGCACCCAGCAACGTCGATGCTCCCAGCGTCGCCAAAACCAGCTGCTGCGTACTCCTCCACCGTCGACAAGACACGTCCACCAGCGTCGTTGCACGCCACCCTCAAATGCGCCCCAGCCGAGAGTGACAGGCTCACCAACACCATCCGCGGCAGCAGCGCTCGGTTGCGCACAAAGCTCAGCGTGCTCCCAGCAGCGGTCACGGCGCCAGCGGCGTAGAGCATCTCCCTCGAGACGCCGTCGTGCACGTTGCCCTTCGCAAGCAGCATCGACCCGCCGGCCAGCCTCACCGTCGAATAAAACGCCACCGCGTAGTCCTCCGTCAACGAAAAGTCGCTCCGCACAAACGCCACAGCGGAGCCCGACACGCTCACAGCCCCGCGCACAGACACCGCGTGCTTGCACAGCAGGAAGTCGCTGTCAACAAACGCCACCACGGAGCCACCGCTGGCCGCTACACCGCCCTCCACCGACACGCACTGCCCCAGCGCCGTCTGCACCGACAGCCCGTCCACGTACAGCGCACCGCGCGACGACAGAGCCACGCCGCCAACCAACAACACGCCAACAGCGTCGCCGAACACCGCCGCCACATGCGTGCGCGCGATGGTCAGCACGCTCCCCGTCAGATTCACGTTGTGCACCACGAAGCACGCGGAGACATCGCCAAGGTCGTAGGTGCCGCGGTACGCAACACGCGCCTCTGCGATGAGCACCGAGTCCACCACAGTGACGCGCGAGCCCGGCGGAAATCGGTTCGCCACCACCACGCCGCCGCCGGAGCGCAACTCAAGCCCGCTGATCAACACATCGACGCACTCGCCAGCAGGCGGGTCGGACAGCCACCCAACAACGTACAGGCTCGCACCGCCCAAAAAAGTGCAGCTCGCCAGCGTCACGTTGCGCACGCTCCCTGACATCAACTCCACGTCCACCACGACGTCCGCCGCAAAGGTCACACCAACGTAGCACACCACCGACGTTCCGAACCTGACTTTCACCTCTCCATCCACACGCACGTCCCGCACGCACAAGTCGGCGCCGTCGGTGCTCGGTGGCTCGGGGACAGCAACGGGCAGGCACGCTTCGCCGTGGCCGCCCTCCGCGCACTTGCAGGCGCAGCCGTCACTCGAGGCCGTCGTCGTGTACGCGGGGAAGCACGACGTCGCAAGGGTGCATGGATCGCTGCAGGTCAGGAATGTGGCATTGTACACGGACGGGATGACGTATTTCGCCCCCTCCTCGCCGTTCACGGTGTTGCACGCAGCCACAATCGCTCCGTTCGTGAGGTCTCTGGACACTGCAAGTATCCGCAGCACTGTCGGCGTGCCTGTGCTGGACATGAATCGGTTGCCGGACACTGATACCGCGGAGTCGCGGAGATTCACCGTGGAGTAAAAAAAAGCAAAGGCTTCCGATGGGGATACACGGCAGAGGTTGCCGCTCAACTGCAGCCAAGAGTTGTAGTAGATGTTGGAAGAGTATCTTGGAAAAAAAACGACCAAGCTTCCCTGCATGTCGTTCCCCTGAAACACAACCGCTGAAAAAGACTCCACACGTAATGCCAAAATTAGTAATAAAAAGTACTTCACCGTCACCGACACAACGTTGCCTCGGATCACCACGGCAGAGCCGTTCAGAACCTTCAGCGATGAGGATTGGGCACAACCCTCAAGATTAATCAGCGTACTGTCACCGCCAGCCATATGAAACGTGTTGCCCACCACCGCAAACACAGAGTGCCACGACACCCTTAGCGCAGATCTGACAACGTGAATGGCGCTTGATGATGCCGCCACGGTCTGAAACACATTGCCACTCAGCACCACCGCGGAGTCATTGCTGATCGCCAGTCCATTCATCGCAACACACGACGGCTTCCTAAGATCCAAACCCGACCGAGGGATCAGCCTCGTGACCGTGAAGCGGTTCCCGCTGATCGTGATGTTCGTGCGCGGTGGAAACACACCCTCCGGGCTGAGCAGCGCGTCACGGAACGTGTTGCCGGTGACGACGATGTTAAGCGACCCCACAGCGGCGTACGCATTGCCCAACAGTAACAGCACGGCGCCGTCCCTCCACGTGCATCCATCGAACGTGACATTCGCCACGTCGCCCGCCATCGCCCCAATCAGCACCGTCAGGCTCATGCCGCCCCCGCTGAACGTCACGTTGCGGTAGCACAGCCACGACAGCCCGCCGCCCACAGACTGCGCAACCTCGGGGTACACCAAGTCGCTGATGCACTCACCAACCGGCGGTGGTGGCGGCGTGGGTGTTGCTGGTGGTAGCGGTGGCGGTGGCGGGCCAGCAGGCACAGGCGCAGGGACGCACACATCGCCGTGCCCTCCAGCAGCGCACTGGCACTTGCAGTCACTGACCGCCGTCGTCAGCGGAGCAAAGCAGTCGCCATCCTTCGTGCACTCCCCGCACACAGCAACCGTCGTCACGTTGGTGATGCCGTGGAGCTCCAGTTCTTCCGCCGTCGTCACCTCCCGTCCCGCGACCGTCAGACACCCAGCAACAAACCGGTAGCCGGCGTCAGCCCGAGATAGCAGGGACACCGGCAACCCCGTCGAGCCCATCTTGCAGCCCGTCAGCGTCAGCACACTACTGCCGTCGATGCTCACAAAAGCGGAATCAGTGCCGTATATCATTGCACCCAAACCCACGTCGTTGTCACGCCAATCCAACCAGCTTGACTGCTGAACGGTCCACAAGTTGTCGTTACAGATGGCGTAGCGCACGGAGCCGCTGTTCCCCACCACGCGCAACACGCTGTGATCCGATACGCTGAATCCGTGGCGCAGATAAAGAAGGCTTGCCCCAAAGGCCATTATATTGTTGAGCAGCGCAAAAACAGAGTGGTCACTCACACCGAGGCTGTACACGTAGAACAGGTTTGTGTATCCATCGAAGCTGCAGTACCGCACGTACAGCGAGCTGCCGCCCACCAGCGTCAGCGTCCCGATCGTGTACAAACCAAACGCATCACGCTTCGTTGCATGCGCCTTGACGTTGCTGACCAGCAGCGTCGACGCACTCAACACGACGTTCTTCAGCAACAATACGCTCAGGGTTTTGCTCACAACACCCGATAATTCGAACTCGAAGGTCTGCACCGCGTCAACCTCCGTGACGGCGATGTCGCAGTGCTGCGGGAGAGCACGCATAAAAGCAACGGTGGAGGAACGCATCACTGTCTGGCTCACGCGGATCAGGACGCCAGATGACTCCGCCGCCTCAGCGCCACCAACAAACTGCAGCGCGGCACCGCCACAGAATGTGCACCCAGTGAAAGTGATGTTGATGGGAAGATGCAGCGGCATACTGTTGAGGAAAAACGTCAACACAGCACCCACGCCGCTGAATGTCACATCCACGTAGCAGTGGTGCGTCTTCCACATCTTCAGCGTGAGGTTCGTCAGCGTCTGGTTCACCACGCAGCTCGTGTCGCCGTCAACGGCTCTCTCCGCCACGGGCGGCACAACCGCGTCGGGCACCTCGAGGGGAAGACACGACGCGCCATGCCATCCGTCCCTGCAGCTGCACGAACACGAGCTGCGGTCCACCGACTCCGTACCGGGCATGTAGCACGCCGCGTCGTCGTTGCACGTGCCACACCTGAAAATCACCACTTCCTCCGGAAACACATAGTCGTACGACACCTCCTCATCGCCCTGCAGGTTGCACCCAACGACAAACCGCGCGGGTAACTCAACAATCGTCTGTGACAGAGAAAGATCAGCAAAGGGATAACTATCGTCCGCCTGACGGTTGCGTGCAAGCGCCACGGTGGTGCCGCTGCCCGACAACTTAATTTCTTGCCAGGAATGCGGAATAATTAATACTGAGGCGGCACTCACGTTGTTGTCCGTCACACGCCACTGCGCACCGCCCTCGAGGGTCACCGAGCCAGACAAATACACCAGCGCGGGATCAAAAAATTCAGTACCGCCAACAAAGTCGCAATCCGCCACTCGCAGCAGCCCCGCGGAGCTCACGGTGGTATCCCCAAAAAAAATAACGCCATTAGCCGCTCTCATCGTGTTGTTCTCGACGTCAAAGTAGCCGCCGTTCTTCACACCAACAGCATTAACGCAAACAGATGATTCCACACCCTCATCTTCCTCCGTTGTGATCAGCGTATTCCCCTTCACAATGATCCCGCCACCATCAACAACAACACCATTGATGAAACAGACCGCGTACCTATTCGCCCCAATGTAGTTGTCAAGTAGCAGCAGCGTCATATTCGCACTGAGAGTAAACTTCACAAAGGAAATGGCGTGGCTCGACGTCGTCACAAGCGTACTGCCCACCACCAGTATCTGGGAGCTCGCACCAAAATCACCCCTGAACTCCAACTCACCAGGATCCAGCATCGAGGATGTCACGTCCACGTGCACACGCGCACCACTCCCCTTGATCGACAGACCCACGAGGACGCACTGCAGCAGCGTGATGTTGAGTGTCTGTTGTGATGCATCAAAATACGACAGGTCCAGCACGATCGCAGCAGTGAAGTTCACATTGACGAAGCACAGACCACGCACACCGGGACCAGGATATTCCACGGAGCTTATGCTGCCACCGTGCACGCAGCGGACCTCCGTGTCCTTCGCGTCGGGGAGCGGAAGCGGCCCAAGACCGTCCGGAACCGCTGCTGGCAGACACGTGTCACCGTAGCCGCCAGCAGCACACACACACTCACAGCCGCTGATGCTGCTCGTCCTCGCTGCAAAGCACACGGCGTCCATGGTGCACGCACCACAGTCCAACACCGTCACGGGTGCTCCAATATTGAGGTCTTCTCCGTAATTCGTCACAGGAGAGCCCATTGCCTCGTTGCACACGCCGTAGATGGTCGGGCGAGAGTCGGATGGTGGTGACCAGTTGCTTGTCATACTTACACTTGTTGACGAGTACGAGCCGTACGTGATGTTGTTGTACAGTATCGACCACACACTCCGATCGCAAAACACCACGCCGTAGTAGGCAGCCACGTACACAACGTAAGCGGTGCGAAACTCGTTGTCGCGGTGCACCAGCCAACTGCCGCCAGTCACAGTCAGCGTGTTTGCAATGAGCATGGCGAAGCCAAGACGGAACTCGCTGGACACAACCTGCAGCACGCTGCCGCCATGCACCGCAACGTCCCCAAACATACACGCGCCGTTGTAGTATTCGGTGCTCGGCGCACTCCACGAGCTGTTCTGTATGGAGAACACGGAGCCGCCGCCAACACGCAGTTCCGACGCAAGAGCGTAAATCACGTGCGTCCACGACAGGACAGCGCAGTTGTCCATGTAGAAGACGCTAGACAGGTGCACGCCAAGGCTGCGCTCCACGAGGATCGCAGCGCACGAGCCCCCGCCACACACCAGCGTCGACCGCGTCATGACAAACCGCGTCGACAGAAGCCGGACACCGTCCAGGACAAGCACGGGGCCGTACCGGGATCCCGCACGGCCAGGAGTCACCGGCACGTACTGCGACGAGCCAACCGTCGCGCGCAGCGTTGAGTTCGCCAGCAGCACACTCGAGTGCAGCGGTATCGCGCCATGTAGCACAATCGTGCCCTCCAGTGAAGTCACATTCGTCATGTTGACGAGGGCGTGGGGCATCAGGCGCGCCGTGCTCTCGCTGAGGCCGCCAATCCGCAGCTGCGACCCGCCCGCAAGCACGCAGTCGCGCAGCGTCACGTTCAGCGCGTCAGCGAACGCATCCATCGAGCGCAGGTCCACCGCCACAGTGATCGGTCCGCTGAACACCACCGAGTCGAAGCACGCCGTCGCACGCCCACCGCCAACCGTCACCGACTCCGTCAGCGTCACGCCGGTCACGCAGTCCTGCGCACCGCCACCACCGCCGCCGGACCCCGCAGGCGGCACGTCAAACGGCAGGCACGCCTCGCCCAAGCCGCCGGCGCGGCAGCTGCACACACAGTCGGAGAACGACGCCGTCAGCGCATCAAAGCACGCCAGCGCGGCCGCACAACCGTCGCACGGCACCACGCTCACGGGGGACAGGCCGGCCAAGCGATAGTCGCCGCTGCTCTGCAGCACACGGCCGCCAGCACGGTTGCACTGCACCGACACGACGCCACTCGTGATCGTCGGCCCGGAGACGAGCGTCGCGCCGGTGGCACTGCAGCGCGCAATCGACACAGCGCCGCCGCTCAGCGTCACCCCCGACAGCGACGCCACAGACGACGCCTCGCCCACCGCCCACACGTCGTGCAGGTCCATCCACCCGCCGTCACCGACCGTCCCACCGTCGCAGCGCACCAGCGACGACGCAGCAGACCCCTTGACGCCCACGAAGCGCAGCACCGAATCTAACGCAATTAGGCGCTCTCCAAGCAAAATGCCGCCGCCGCTGCTCACAACCGACACGTTCGTCACGGAGAACATCGAGTGGCTCCGCAGACTGAGGCGCGACGAGGACGCCACACGCATCGCGGACGCGGTCGGACCGCCCGACGCCTCCAGCAACACGCCGTCAAGCACCACCGCGCTCGACAGCAGGTCCACACCGCCGCCAACGTACACCGCCGACCCGCCCGCCCGCGACGACCTCAGCACAGTGTTGCTCACACGCAGCTGCGTCTGCAACAGCGACGTCGCGTGCAGCACAAGCGGCGACGCCACCGCGTCCGTCAGCCCACTCAGCTGCGAGTAGCGCATCGGTCCCGGCGTCACAATCGTCGAGTCACGGACCGTCACGTTCGTGTGTGCCGGCAGGTTGTGCACAAACACAAGCGAGCAGTAGCCGCCGGACAGCCCGCTCACGCTCACCTCCAGTCTCCGATCAGTCGCCGGCTCGCCGCTGTAGCCCCGCACGTAGATCTGCGCACCGCCGTCGCACACGCAGTTCCTCATTTCAATGCGCAGCGCACCGGGAAGCATCGCAGCAACGTCGAACACCACAGCCACGCCGTTCGTGATGCACACGCCGTCCATCAGCACCGTTTCCACGGCGCGGCCAACCGTGATGGCTCTGTCCACCGTGCCGCCCCGCAGTCGCAACACCACCGCATGCACAGCAGGCATCCATGCCGCCGCCGCAACCAGCGCCAACACCACAAGCAGCGACACACGCACAGCTGCAATGGCCATGCGCAACACACGGTGCCGGCTGCGCGGACACGCACCCACCGAAGACCACATCCACCGACCCAGACACTTATCAGCAGGGCTGTCGTGGTGTGTCGCACTCGCCCCGTCGACCATAACTCCTGTCTAGCAAATCCCTTTCTACAGATGGAGAATCCAGTGGCACAATTCCGCCAGATCGTTATACCACTACTAATACTACTAATACTGCAAGTAATTCCTAACACCTTGAAACGATGGTTGTGCTGGTCAAGCAAAAGTATCTCTAACTGCATGCTCAGAAAAAGAATAGGAGGCAGCAACAACAACA
>NW_001849536.1:38539-40175 GCF_000209065.1 Trypanosoma cruzi
ATGACCACTGGCACCGCTCCTTTTACCGAATGGCTCCATCACAGGGTAATCCCGATGCCGTGAACAAAACACAAGAGCCGAGGCAGACCACGTGGCAACGATACGACCGCCAGCCATCAAGCGCGTCCGAAAGGCGTTGGCGTTGGTGGTGCGGAAGTGGAGTGGAGAGCTCGCCGGCCCCCAGCAGTCAAAGCGTCTTTTCTCGTTCACGCGAGTCCGCATTGCACAGCAGGCAGCGGCACCATGCGCGCACGGCATACACAACAAAGGGAAAAAAGAAGCACGGCGGCAGCACTTGGTCGCGGGGAAAAGGGTCCACACCGATTGTACATTCCGAGTGGCTCACAGAAGTCCGGATGGTAGTCATGCAGATGCCGCGCGGCGGGTGTGACTGCAGTGGACTGAGAGGACGAAGAGAAGGGACAGAGACGCAGTGCGGCCCTCATCCACCTCGGTTAACTGTGACGCCGGTGACGTCATCCCGTCAGATCGCCTGCAGCAAAGACCGTCGCCGTCAGCGGCGGTCGGTGAATTCCCTCTCCCACTGGAGCGCAACTCCACCGACGCAGCCGCTCGCCCCCTCCCCCACCAGCACAACGAGGGAGCAACGGCAAAAGATGCCACACGCACGGCAAGGACGCTGTCGCAGAGTCTCACAGCTGCCAAAAAAAAAAAAAAAAAGACTCTCTTAGATGTTGTAGTACCCACGTATTCTCGCACCGTTTGGGTGGTCTTGTCAAACAGGAATGCTCAATTACAAATAAAGCACGCAACCGCAGGGATCCGCTCCGCATCGCCGTGCAGCAGCTGGTAGAGGAGGTTCTAACCGGCCGCCGTCAACTTCCCGATCCCGAGCGTCCCAATCAACACACGCTGCCCAGGCGTAAATTCAGTCCCAATGTGACTGCTGAACCATTCGGTTACATCGCCCTTGAAGATCCGCCATACTCGATCCACCCCAAAGTTCGCATGGCAGTCACGAATGGATTTCTCCCCCCGATTCCAATTCTACGTCCATCCGTTGTCCGAGGTGCGCGCCATCAGCCTGAGACGTGGTGCACCGGATTGCTGCACACCGTCATCCTTTTCTAGAGTCATGCAAACTGCCCTGTACGTCCATGGCTGCGGTGGTTCCTCCTTTCCCTCACTTCCATTCCCGTCCACTCGCCGCCAGGAACCCCCACAACATGATGCCACCTCGCATTCTACACAAACTCTTACAATCCCTGCAGCAATTACCCTTCCACCAGACTGTAAATAGCCCACATTAATCGCCGCACCTCATTCACCCTTCTGCGAGTCGTAGCGGGTTGATCTGTGTCGCTGTGGGTCCCCGGCCTCGCTCCCCTCTGACCATCTCCCCGCGGCACAGTGGACGCAGGGCCCTCCTCATGATCGCCGTGCACACTCTTGCGCTTTCCACGCACTGTTTCCCCTTGTCCCCGCAGTTGGCTCAAGCTAAAGCTGAACACCGACCACCAATCAAAGGAGAAAAATGAGAGAGATGGGAACAACAGGCATAGTCCCGAAGGGCAGCCAAAACAATAGAGTCATCCACACAGTGTGACGGCACAGCGTGCGATGCACACCACATGCACAAGGACCCACGCAACGACGGCGAGTGGCTGCCATTCAC
>NW_001849536.1:40275-77386 GCF_000209065.1 Trypanosoma cruzi
TCTTTTTAGCATCGTAATACTTCTATTCATAGATTCCCACAAGTGGAAACGCCCTCTTCTCCTTCGCAGTGGTTGCGGGTTGGCGCGCAACACCTACACTTCCCGTTTAATTCGCTGTACTCAACACCGTGTGCGTCCTCTATGTATCCTTAATGGCCTCAACGACAAGAGAAGACAAACCCCACGCAGGGTAGACGTACCCCGCAACAATGTCAGCTGGATAAACCTGTTTTGTTTGGCAACGCGCCAAAGTACCCTCAGCAAGCACAGCCATTACCCCACCAGCACGGACGAGAGAGGGTGAAACAAAGGAATCCTTCACTTTACTTTCAGGCCCATCTTTTGGTTTCACCGGCGTCTCCTGCAGCACAAAACTTTCGGCGCATTGCAGCAGCTGCGCACCCCCTGACATACTCCCCACAGCGTGTGCAGCCCCACTGCCGCAGCAAACCAACACAACAAGAAGCGCCAGCACGGCATAATAGAAAAGATGCCGGGACATGTCGGGCCTCTGCTGCCCACACTCTCCCTTCTTCCGCCGGATCCGGTCACGCGGCGGCGGTTGTGTGTGCGGGGTGCCTTCAAAGCAGAAACACGTGAGAACATACAATTATGTGTGTGTGCGGTGTGTGTGCTGTCGTCGGTTCTTTCGGAGCCTTCGGCCCCGGACGCCCGGCAAAACCGAGGCGCCGCCGCGAAACGAACGCGCGTGCCCGCGACGAGCGGGGGAGGAAACGGGGACCCCGGCCTGACCCCGAGGCGGCCCGTGTTTTCGCGCTTTAGGATCGGTTCCCTGAGTGAGGGGCCAGCGCTGAAGGAATGTTAAAAAGGGGGGATGTTCCGTGTCGGGTTGCGGCTTCGGGTGACGGCTTTTAGGGCGGTAGGATGGCGGATCGCTGGCGTCTTTTGGTGGGGTCTTGGGGCTTGTACCCGTATTGGAGCTCCGCAGTTTTTGTTGTTTGCTTTGGCCCGTTTTGTTTTCTTTTCTCTGGAAAAACACGTTGAATTATTTCCGCTTATTGTATTGAAAATTTTCGCAGTTCATATATATATATATTTATTTATTTATTTATTTATTTATTTATTTATTTATTTATTTATTGTTTTTGTTGTTGTTTTTTATCGCTATTATTACTATTATTTTTTTAAGAAGCAAGGATTTTAAATTAAAAACAAAATGGCCTCTTTTACATCTTGTGCACGTATTCTGTACAACACAACCAATGTTGACCGTACCATGCACACGATCGTTCATTGCAGCGATGGAAAATACGTGGAAGTGCCAAAGGCAGTTGCGGATAAATGCACCTTTATTGAGAAAGTCAAAGACGAAATGATTCCTGAATTTGAGTACCCCGCAGCCGTTCTTGAAAATCTTGTCTGCTGGACAGAACACTATGGCATTGACGGTTTTGCCGAAAGTGAAATTGTAAGACCATGTATTTACAGAAATATTCTCCACGTCCTGAAAAACAAGTGGGACAATGGCTTTTTTGTTTCTCGCCTTACCAGTGAACTAAACATTGGACACTATCTACAGACCGTAAACGCAGCAGAAAAGTTTAATATGAAGGGTTTGCATTGCTTTCTTTGTGTTGGACTTAGCTGTAAGTTCCGCAGTGAGGATGATGCAGAACTCATTCACAAGATAATGGGGCTTCCATCTAATGTGCAACCGGACCAAGAGGATATTGAAAACGTGACCACACGGTATCCTTGGCTGAATGAAGCCATTGAACCGGTTGTGAGGAAGTAAACTAATTTAGAGAAATGTTGAAAGCGCACCGCCTTATCATTTATTTATTTATTTATTTATTTATTTATTTATTTATTTATTTATTTATGCAGCTGCCCCCATAAATGGGATTCACAGTGGATCACCTTCTTGAATTTTTTTATGGCGGTTCACATTTAATGCTTCTTTGATTGAAATACATACACGTTTACACAGAAAACGTTTAGTGATAAGGAGAAAAACCTAATAAGGGAAAGGAACAATATGGGCAAACCCGGGAAAAAGGCTGGAAAGGGATTGCTCCCGCCTACCAATGTCAATCGTCGTGTCGATGTCAACAAAACCAGTTTGCGAGACCAGAGGACAATTAAGCGATTAAAAATGTATAAGTCCAAGCTTTTACGTGATGAAAAAGGTAATATTGTGAAGGGGAGTGTCTTGCAGGCATCCGATCGTGTTGAACAGCAAATGGTTCGTGTTGCACCTGATCGTCGGTGGTTTGGTAACACTAGAGTTATTGGTCAGGAAGCCTTGCAGAATTTTTTGAAGGAAATGGGTGCAAAATACAGAGATCCTTACAGTATTGTTATTAAGCAATCTAAGCTCCCACTGAGTCTTCTTGAGTCAAGCGGGATGAATGAGGGCAGTGTTCGTCAGCAGATGGAGTGGGAAAAAACCTTTGGGGAGAAGGCCAATCGAAAGCGCGTTCGTCTGGATACCGTTGATATGGAGGGGTTTGTAAATAGGGCCGTATCGAAAGGCGAGGAGTATTTGACTGATAAGAAAGGAGTCGATCGAAATCTTATTAATAAAGAAGAGAATTTACGTGATGATCGTTCCAAAAATAGGATTTTATTTAAAAAAGGTCAATCCAACCGTATTTGGAATGAGCTTTACAAGGTAATTGATAGTTCTGATGTGGTCCTATATGTATTGGACGCAAGAGATCCATTGGGAACTAGAAGTTCTTTCCTTGAAGAATATATGCGTAAAGAAAAAAAATACAAACACTTTATTTTTGTATTGAACAAGTGTGACCTTGTTCCTTTGTGGGCTACTGCTCGCTGGCTTCAAGTTTTGAGCAAAGACTATCCAACCGTGGCTTTTCATGCAAGTATCAATCATCCGTTTGGTAAAGGTAGTCTGATTTCGCTTCTTCGACAATTTGCAAAATTGCAAAATGTTACTCATCGAGGTAGTAAACGAACAAAAACTCCTATTTCTGTTGGTGTGATTGGCTATCCAAACGTTGGTAAGAGTTCTCTGATTAATACTCTTCGGCGAAAATCCGTTTGTAAGGTTGCACCTATACCAGGAGAAACGAAAGTTTGGCAGTATGTTGCTCTCACAAAGACTATTTTTCTTATTGATTGTCCCGGTGTCATTTATGATCGCGAAACAAACAATGATGTTCAGGCCGTTTTAAAGGGAGTTGTACGTGTAGAACGCTTGGGAAATGCAGACAAGACAGATGTTGTAAATACGGTTCTTGAGATTGTGAAGCCTAAAGACATAGTTGCCACATATGGTGTTTCTGACTGGAGGGATGTGAATGACTTCCTTGAAAAACTGGCAAAGCTTAGGGGTAAACTTGTTAGTGGCGGTCAACCCGATACAGAAGCCGCATCGCGTATGGTTCTCTACGACTGGCAAAGAGGACGAATCCCGTGGTTCAGCGCTCCACCTTTTGATTCTAATAAGCAATATCGTGATGCCTTGGAGCTACCAGAGGCAAAACAAATGAAACTAATTGAACATTATGGCACGTTTAACATAGTTGAAGGTGCTATGGATCACAATGAAAAATCTGATGAGGAAACATTGCAGAATACTTGTGACTATTCTGGGGCTGATTCTTTCAATGAAAAGCAAATTCAGAAGAGTAAAAAAGAAACGAATATTCACGCGACAGTTGCTAGTTATATGTCCGAGCAGATCATTTTGAAAAAGAAGGAACAACGAAAAAGGGCCAAGTCCGAACCTGCCATTAAAAACTCTGGAGCCAAGGAGACGAATAACAACTATAATGATGATGATTTATGGAATCGTTTCCTTGCTGCGGCCAAAAAATGAACAAGAAAAGTGTAGGTTTCTGAAGCAGAGAGTAAACTAATATGAGTCAACATTGGTAATAAATAATAATAATAATAATAATAATATATCGTATTGTGTGTAGTAAGTGATTTAACAGTGCTCCCTAATAATGTTGTCATTATTGTTGTTTTCTAATTTGACTTTTTTTTTTTTTTTTTTTCGTTGGAAAACCTTTGTAGTTTCTTTTGAATACAAAAAGAGACCTTGGCGTTGTTGTTCTATGAACGGCTATCCTCTCTGCAGAAGGGAGAACTTGTCATAACGCCCATTTGTGTCCCAAAGGGAAATTAGGCCTGATTTCTATTCCAGTGTTCACGGTATGATTTATATCTCAGCTCCTTTAATGATTTAACTTCTGTATTGCCTTTTATCTTCCTTTACCATTGGCCCTTTCTGTGGACAAGGAGGAGACAGTATGTCATGATTTTGCTTATATTGAATCAGTTGCTGTTGGGCGTCTATTGGTCTGCTTTGTTATTGTCCAACCTGTTGGATCTATTTCTAGTGGATTTAATTAATTCTATTTCGGATGTGAGGCTGGTTTTTTTTTACTCTGGGCTGCAATTGCTGGAATCGGACTTTGTTTTTCTTGTTCTTTTGACCGCTGATTTTAATTTATGCATTCCTGTTGTACTATTGGTTTGGCCATTTCTGGTAATGTTATCAAAATATTAGGAGCTTTTGAAGAGAATGATTGCGGGAGAGCTGGCCAACTTAATTAATGTATGTACATCTTGATATAATGAAGACATTCTTTGTGATACTCTCTACCGTATGAATCTTTTGGGAAGAACGCGACTTTGTAGGGGCAGGGAACCGATAGAGGCCAGATAATATTTGTTTTTATTTTGCCATCCCACCCACCCCCTGTTGATCCCCAGCACGCGGCGGGGTCTTGTGGTTGGAGGACCCCAAAGTCTGGCACTTCGTAAGTAATAATATTTAAATCCTAATTGAGGACAAAGCACCATGCTAGTGGTCCACAGAATTATATATATATATATATATATATATATTATTGCAGGGAAACATTGAGGCAATTAACTGCCTCTTAGATACTCCCCTTTTTCTCTATCTTGTTTGGTTTTTATATATAATTTCAGGATCCAGCCAGCGGCCCAGAAGATTATTCCCTTTTCTCTTGGCCAAATTTTATCATGGGACAGAATTTGAAGTCTCTATTTCTCTGGTTTTACTAACTGGATGCATAATTGGATTTGCGACGCCTCCTGGTCGCTTAGCGATAAAAAGCTTAGCCAATAGCAACTATACATAGAGTTTTATCTTTGCTTTTGGGTGTGCCATCAGCGTAAAATATTTAAGTTAATTCTTTCATTGGAGACGCACTTAAGAGTTAATGGAAATAAAGTAACTGTTGGTTTTCAATATTATCGTTAGTTGTACATGAAAGTTGCTGGGAAATGTTTACGACATTTTGGTCAGCGATCAGAAAGGAGAATTTCAAGAAAAAAAGGGGGGAAGGGGTAACTAAATGGTGCTTAATGAAGCAATGAACAATGTAGCCTCCGTTTTATTAAATTTTACTACTATTTTTTCTTAATAATGTTGCTGCATTATATATATATATAATGTTATTATTATTATTATTATTTGTATTTGTATTTGTTTCTGTATTTTGAGAAACTTCTAATTAGATGTAAAATCTGACAACCATACTGGAGAGTAGAACGAGGAGGAACGTTAAATTCTTTTTGCCATTCACCATTTCCAAGAGAGAGAAAAGTCTTTCTTTTTTGTACTCATTTGCTTGGCCCTTTTCAAGGCGTGGATCAACCCGTAGAATAGATTGTAGGAAGAGAAATATATCGGAATGGGGTTAAGAACGGCCCTTACGAAGCCCTTTGTCGCGCTTGTAGCTTCTATGGACCGACGCATCGATCTCATGGATGAGCCTTTGAAACGTCATATCCAACACCATAACAATTCAGGGGAGGACCTATGCGCCAGTGTTTGGCATGAATATTGGTCGTACCAAAAAGCGCTCTTACCGTATCGCAAAACAAGGCTTTTAAACGAGCTGAGCTATATGGCAAGGGGGAAAATATCGCTGGCTAGCATGGGCGTAAAAGACATTATTCTCTTCTCCCGTGTCTTGACAAAATGTTTGTTTCTTTTTATCATCTTTGTAATTATAGGTCGACGCTCTGTTTTTCCGTCTTTGGAGCCCAATTCTGTCTTTGTCCAAGAAATCAACACAAACTGGCAACCAAACCACAAACGCGGTCTGTTGATTAAGGAACTTTAAGAGGAGGCGAAAGCAAGGATAGAAAGAACCAGGGAGAAGTAAAAGGCAAAAAAAGGGGTGATTCCTTTAAAAGAGAACAATGAAGAGACGCGAGGATACGGCCTTGTCACGGTAAAACCTTTTCCAATACTAGCATATACGTACTAAAATTAAAAGTTTTGAGCATTTTCTTCTTACACGTGATACGTTAGCCACTACATTTTCCAGAAAATGACGCCACGAATCTACAAAAGGCTTCTCTGAGACGAGCATTTCATTATTCTTTACCCCCCCTTTTTTTTTTTTTTTTTTTTCTGTCAATCAGATCCACAAGACTTCTAACAAAGAAATAGATATGCGCCGTTTCTTTTCCAAGTTTGCTGCGGGCCTGCCGGCACGCTTCGCCTCCACAGCACCGCCGGCGGGCGGCGCGAAGGCCGCTGCCTCGGCTGCCGCGGGACAGAAGTCGTTCTTTAAGGCGACGGAGATGATTGGCTATGTGCACTCCATCGATGGCACCATTGCCACGCTCATACCTGCACCTGGCAACCCTGGCGTGGCCTACAACACCATCATCCAGATCCAGGTGAACCCGACAACGTTTGCCGCCGGCTTGGTGTTCAACCTGGAGAAGGACGGCCGCATCGGCATTATTCTTATGGATAACATCACGGAGGTCCAGTCTGGCCAGAAGGTGATGGCGACGGGCCAGCTGCTCCACATTCCCGTGGGCGCGGGCGTGCTTGGCAAGGTGGTGAACCCACTTGGTCACGAGGTCCCCGTCGGCCTGTTCACACGCAGCCGCAGTCTGCTGGAACAAACAGTCGGCAAGGTGGACACCGGCGCCCCGAACATCGTGTCACGCTCTCCAGTGAACTACAACCTGCTCACCGGTTTCAAAGCTGTAGACACAATGATTCCCATTGGCCGTGGCCAGCGCGAGCTGATTGTGGGCGATCGTCAGACGGGAAAGACATCCATTGCCGTGTCGACGATCATCAACCAGGTGCGCATCAACCAGCAGATCCTGTCGAAGAATGCGGTCATTTCCATCTACGTTTCCATTGGCCAGCGTTGCTCCAACGTGGCGCGCATCCACCGCCTCCTCCAAGGCGTACGGTGCGCTGAAGTACACGACTGTCATGGCCGCCACCGCTGCCGAGCCCGCTGGCCTCCAGTACCTCGCACCATACGCCGGCGTGACAATGGGTGAGTACTTCATGAACCGTGGACGTCACTGCCTGTGTGTGTACGACGATCTTTCGAAGCAGGCCGTTGCATATCGTCAGATTTCGCTGCTCCTGCGCCGCCCGCCTGGGCGTGAGGCGTACCCTGGCGACGTCTTTTACCTGCACTCGCGTCTATTGGAACGTGCTGCCATGCTTTCGCCCGGAAAGGGCGGTGGCTCCGTGACTGCTCTCCCCATCGTGGAGACGCTCTCCAATGACGTGACGGCGTACATCGTGACGAACGTGATCTCCATCACTGACGGCCAGATCTATCTCGATACGAAGCTCTTCACCGGTGGCCAGCGGCCCGCAGTGAACATTGGTCTCTCCGTGTCGCGCGTGGGTTCGTCCGCTCAGAACGTGGCGATGAAGGGTGTTGCTGGCAAACTGAAGGGTATTCTTGCCGAGTACCGCAAGCTGGCCGCCGACTCCGTGGGCGGGCAGCAGGTGCAGACGATCCCCATGATCCGTGGTGCACGCTTCGTTGCGCTGTTCAATCAGAAGCAACCGTCGTATTTCATGAGCGCCATCGTCTCGCTGTATGCGTGCCTGAATGGTTACCTGGACGATGTGAAGGTGCAATACGTGAAGTTCTACGAATATCTGCTGGTGCACAAGGACCTGAGCATCATGTATGGATCGGCGAAGAACAAGTTTTTCTACATGTACATGCAAGAACTGAACTATCTGATTCGTTTCTTTACCCTAAACAGCCCTGTCCTACACGACGAGCTTGAGGAGATGCTGAAGCAGCACACACAGCTGTTCCTGCAACACTACCAGTCAAAGATGAATGCAATAAAGAGCGAAAAAGAGGTGAAGGCGCTGAAGAACCTTTTGTATTCCTGCAAGCGCGCTGTATAGTGGTGCTTTTTTTTTTTTTTTTTTTAGGTGCTTGTGAAGAGATTGTTCTTGGTGGGAGGTGGCTAACTTCACGAATGTATATTTACCCTGATAAAATAAATGTAACTTTTTAAGACGCTTTTCTACCGTATGAATCTTTTGGGAAGGCCACGACTTTAGGGTACCGAAAGCGGCGAGATAATTTTTTATTTTTATTTTACCTTCCCACCCACCCTCTTTTGATTCCCACCACGCGGCGGGGTCTTGTGGCTGGAGGACCCGAAAGTCTGCCACTTCTTAAAGAATAAATAAATAAATAAATATATATATATATATCCCATCCGAATAGAGTGAGCGGGCCACGATTGTGTCTAAAGGATTTATGTATGCACTTACTTGGTGTTAAACTTTGAGGATATGGTGAATCCATTCTTATTCCATTCATCCCTTTCTTATTCTTATCTGGTTTGGTTCCTATTATTGACAAACTGCAGGATTCGGCCGGCGGCCCCGATGACTATTTTTAATATATCGGCTTGATTTTGTTTTGGATTGGATTTTCTGTGGTTTGATTCTGCTGTGGATTATATATATATATATATATATATAATAGGATGTTTTTTTTTTGTTTGTGTGTGTGTGTTTGTTCTTTGTCATTGCATATTTTAAATAAAGATTGAAAGTAGAATGTCGAAGATTACGTCGAAGGGGTGGTGCTATGCCCGTTGTGGCCCGATTTCCCGTGTCCTGAAGCATGTGACGTTCGACGTTGTACCAAAAAAGGAAGAAGTTATAGTTGATGTACTGCAAGCGCCGTTGCATCGTACAGATGCAGCTGTGGTAAATGGCACGGCTTTGGGGCGGAGACGGTTTTCGTCTGCTGGGTTTCCAAGAGTGGGAGGCTGCGAGGGGGTGGGGAAGGTGGTTGAGGCCGGTGCTTCCCAGAATGTGAAGGAGGGGGATATGGTGTGGGTGGCGCCGCTTCATGGTACGTGGGCAACGCGTGTTGCAGTTGATCACAAAATGGTGCATAAAATTGATCCCAAACACGTTTCCCTTGCCGTTAACGCCTCCAATTATATTGTCGCCCAGCATCTCCTGAACGGGTTTGCAAGCCTTCGGAAAGGGCAAGTCATTGTGCAGAACGGTGGCAGCAGTCTAACTTCGTTGGCGGTCGCAGCACTGGCGAAGCCGCTTGGTGTAAAGGTTTTCACGGCCTGCACCCCTGGAGAGCGCTTTAAAGGGGCGAAGGAGCGTCACGCCAATTACAGCAGCGAGGTCTTTGAGTACAACGGGAAGGGAGCCAGAGCCATGCGGCAGGCAATAGGAAACGTTGGTGCGACATTGTATCTCAATGGTGTTGGCGGCCGTCACTTTGATACCTTTTTGGGACTTGTTGGTTTTGGTGGGCATGTAGTTTCGTACGGTGCACAAAATGGTGTGGGATTGATGATTTCTGGTTCAAATCTTATTTACAACGAGGTAACAATGCAGGGATTATTTCTCCCTTCATACCTTGCAGGTATTTCCTACAGCGAACGTCAAACAAAACTTGATTTTGTGCTTCAGCAGCTTTCTTCAATGGGTTTCAGCTATCCGACTTCCGTGGCCGCCTCGTTGGAACAGCTGCCAAATGTGTGGGATGACGCGTTTGTACATGGAGGGAAAAAGGGTGTGGTTATCGTAGGAAAATAAATTGAGAGAAGTGTTTGTTGAGCGATGTGGAAGTGTTATATATATATATATGTATATAATTTATTTGCGTGTGTGTGTGAGTGTGTGTGTTGCTGTCATTTTAGATTTTTGTTTTTTTAGCTAGCAACGCTCTTTTAATGCAACTCTATTATTATTATTATTATTATTATTTTAGTGTGAGGGGATTGGGTGGGTGGTATTGGAGGGGAGGGAACAAATGGTGATAACGGATTCTTTTTGACTTTTAGGCGGGCAGGGTATCACAATTTTGCTGGCATGTCATTAAGTATTTGTATAACAGTGGCTTTTTTTTACCACTGTCGGTAGTTTGTTTGTTTGTTTGTTTTTTGCGTAGGCTTTAGGTGGTCATGGGTAGCAGTCGCATGTATATGGCACGTGGGTAGTAAAACAAAAGTCAATGATAGGGGGTTTGTGCGTGCATCTTTTATTTATTTATTTTTTTTTTTTTTTGTATTTTTGAGTGGGTGCATCTTCTCTTTGAAGAAAAACGTAATGTGTTTATTTGTTTCTTTGATGTCTCGGTTTGTTCTCTCTTGCCATAAGACATCATTGAAGTCATACTGCAATCTCACTTCTACCACGCAATTGCGCACTCTTCCTGCGGCCGATTATTATTATTATTTTTTTTTTTTTCTTTTTCTTCCTTTTTTTTTTTTTTTTTTTGTATGTGTGCGTATATGTATTTGATTTTGTATTGGATGCATTTAGGTGGTCATTAGAAGTGAAGGGGTAGGGAGAAAGGTTCTCAATTGACATCATGCCACTCTCGGATGGCACCAAAGTGGCCATGCACGTTGACGCCCTTGCCGTACTGGACGATATACGGCGAACAGGGCAACTCATAGAAGAGTTCCGCTGGCTGAAGAAGCACGGTGGAAGCCGTGTGGCGCTGGTGCGACTGCGATCAGAAATCAAGAAACTTAAAGCGTCTCAAGCCAGTTTACTCGAGTCTCGAGGAAAAGGGAAAGATCCGCACGGTGCACAGTACGAAACCTTCCATGCATCGCCATCATATCGGGGTGATGGATTGATTATTACCCCGCGATCACGCCCTGACAGACTCCAGCAGGAAGGGTTAGAGGCCCCTATGCATGTTGGATGCACGCCCGATGTAGACAGAAGGGGTGTAACGGAAAAACATGGAATAATTGCATTAGACCATAAACAGTATGATAAGCCCAATCAAGACAAAGAGAGGGTCTATTTAAAACCACATTTGTCCTCGACTCCTCCTAACCAGGACTACAAGAGATATTGCTCCGTTGTATTTGCAGTTGTTCTGGCAGAGGCACACATAAGACGTGAAATTATTCACAAATACGAAAAACGTCGATTAAAGCTTATTAACCACTTCAAAGAAGGTTGCATCATCATTGCATTGTCAAATAGACCACCATACCTCCACGGTGTATCAGGAACATCAAACAGCAATGTTGGCCCACGTCACGAGTATTACCTTGTTTCAGAACCAAATAAAGAACGCCATTCAACAACAGTAAGAACCTCCATAATTCAGCACACCCACCGTACTAATTCCTTTTCCTACATCACGCAACAGGAGCTGTGTATCCCGCCAATCCATTCTATGCAAGACGAAAATCTTAGCAAAACGAACTACGAAACAACGTACGAGAGCAATACCCCATACGAAATAAGTCACACAGAAGCACAACAGAAACAATGGGCCATAAAAAATGCCAACGAGGAAACTGCCAGACGGAAGGCTGCAGAGGAAGAAGCTGCCAGACGGAAGGCTGCAGAGGAAGAAGCTGCCAAACAGAAGGCTGCAGAGGAAGAAGCTGCCAGACGGAAGGCTGCGGAGGAAGAAGCTGTCAGACGGAAGGCTGCAGAGGAAGAAGCTGCCAGACGGAAGGCTGCAGAGGAAGAAGCTGCCAGATGGAAGGCTGCGGAGGAAGAAGCGGCCAGACGGAAGGCTGCAGAGGAAGAAGCTGCCAAACAGAAGGCTGCAGAGGAAGAAGCTGCCAGACGGAAGGCTGCAGAGGAAGAAGCTGCCAGACGGAAGGCTGCAGAGGAAGAAGCTGCCAGATGGAAGGCTGCGGAGGAAGAAGCGGCCAGACGGAAGGCTGCAGAGGAAGAAGCTGCCAAACAGAAGGCTGCAGAGGAAGAAGCTGCCAGACGGAAGGCTGCGGAGGAAGAAGCGGCCAGACGGAAGGCTGCGGAGGAAGAAGCTGCCAGACGGAAGGCTGCAGAGGAAGAAGCGGCCAGACGGAAGGCTGCAGAGGAAGAAGCTGCCAAACAGAAGACTGCGGAAGAAGCTGCCAGACGGAAGGCGGCGGAGGAAGAAGCTGCCAAACAGAAGGCTGCAGAGGAAGAAGCTGCCAAACAGAAGACTGCGGAAGAAGCTGCCAGACGGAAGGCGGCGGAGGAAGAAGCTGCCAAACAGAAGACTGCGGAAGAAGCTGCCAGACGGAAGGCTGCAGAGGAAGAAGCTGCCAAACAGAAGGCTGCAGAGGAAGAAGCTGCCAGACGGAAGGCTGCAGAGGAAGAAGCTGCCAAACAGAAGGCTGCAGAGGAAGAAGCTGCCAGACGGAAGGCTGCGGAGGAAGCTGCCAGACGGAAGGCTGCAGAGGAAGAAGCCGCCAAACAGAAGGCTGCAGAGGAAGAAACTGCCAGACGGAAGGCTGCAGAGGAAGAAGCTGCCAAACAGAAGGCTGCAGAGGAAGAAGCTGCCAGACGGAAGGCTGCGGAGGAAGAAGTTGCCAGACGGAAGGCTGCGGAGGAAGAAGCTGCCAGACGGAAGGCTGCGGAGGAAGAAGCTGCCAGACGGAAGGCTGCAGAGGAAGAAGCTGCCAGATGGAAGGCTGCGGAGGAAGAAGCGGCCAGACGGAAGGCTGCGGAGGAAGAAGCTGCCAGACGGAAGGCGGCGGAGGAAGAAGCTGCCAGACGGAAGGCTGCAGAGGAAGAAGCTGCCAAACAGAAGACTGCGGAAGAAGCTGCCAGACGGAAGGCGGCGGAGGAAGAAACTGCCAGACGGAAGGCTGCAGAGGAAGAAGCTGCCAAACAGAAGGCTGCAGAGGAAGAAGCTGCCAGACGGAAGGCTGCGGAGGAAGAAGTTGCCAGACGGAAGGCTGCGGAGGAAGAAGCTGCCAGACGGAAGGCGGCGGAGGAAGAAGCTGCCAGACGGAAGGCTGCAGAGGAAGAAGCTGCCAAACAGAAGGCTGCAGAGGAAGAAGCTGCCAGACGGAAGGCTGCGGAGGAAGAAGCTGCCAGACGGAAGGCGGCGGAGGAAGAAGCTGCCAGACGGAAGGCTGCAGAGGAAGAAGCTGCCAAACAGAAGGCTGCAGAGGAAGAAGCTGCCAAACAGAAGGCTGCAGAGGAAGAAGCTGCCAAACGGAAGGCTGCAGAGGAAGAAGCTGCCAAACAGAAGGCTGCGGAGGAAGAAGCTGCCAGACGGAAGGCTGCGGAGGAAGAAGCTGCCAGACGGAAGGCTGCAGAGGAAGAAGCTGCCAGACGGAAGGCTGCGGAGGAAGAAGCTGCCAAACGGAAGGCTGCGGAGGAAGAAGCTGCCAAACAGAAGGCTGCAGAAGAAGAAGAGGCTTCTCTTAGTCGTGAGCGCGAGCTTGTACGGAGTGCGACCGCCCATTGTATCAGCGGTTTTGCAGATCATTTTCTGTCAGAGTGCATTGTGAGCGCTGCTGGTACCTTCCGCACTGAGCTGGATAGACGAGTGGCGGAGGAAGAAGCTGCCAGACAGAAGGCTGCGGAGGAAGAAGCTGCCAGACAGAAGGCTGCGGAGGAAGAAGCTGCCAGATGGAAGGCTGCGGAGGAAGAAGCCGCCAAACAGAAGGCTGCGGAGGAAGAAGCTGCCAGACGGAAGGCTGCGGAGGAAGAAGCTGCCAGACGGAAGGCTGCAGAGGAAGAAGCTGCCAGACGGAAGGCTGCGGAGGAAGAAGCTGCCAAACGGAAGGCTGCGGAGGAAGAAGCTGCCAAACAGAAGGCTGCAGAAGAAGAAGCCGCCAGACGGAAGGCTGCAGAGGAAGAAGCTGCCAAACAGAAGGCTGCAGAAGAAGAAGCCGCCAGACGGAAGGCTGCAGAGGAAGAAGAGGCTTCTCTTAGTCGTGAGCGCGAGCTTGTACGGAGTGCGACCGCCCATTGTATCAGCGGTTTTGCAGATCATTTTCTGTCAGAGTGCATTGTGAGCGCTGCTGGTACCTTCCGCACTGAGCTGGATAGACGAGTGGCGGAGGAAGAAGCTGCCAGACGGAAGGCTGCAGAGGAAGAAGCTTCCAAACAGAAGGCTGCGGAGGAAGAAGCCGCCAGACGGAAGGCTGCAGAGGAAGAAGCCGCCAAACAGAAGGCTGCGGAGGAAGAAGCTGCCAGACGGAAGGCTGCAGAGGAAGAAGCTGCCAGACGGAAGGCTGCGGAGGAAGAAGCTGCCAAACAGAAGGCTGCAGAGGAAGAAGCTTCCAAACAGAAGGCTGCGGAGGAAGAAGCTGCCAAACAGAAGGCTGCAGAGGAAGAAGAGGCTTCTCTTAGTCGTGAGCGCGAGCTTGTACGGAGTGCGACCGCCCATTGTATCAGCGGTTTTGCAGATCATTTTCTGTCAGAGTGCATTGTGAGCGCTGCTGGTACCTTCCGCACTGAGCCGGATAGACGAGTGGCGGAGGAAGAAGCTGCCAGACGGAAGGCTGCAGAGGAAGACGCTGCCAAACAGAAGGCTGCAGAGGAAGAAGCTGCCAGACGGAAGGCTGCAGAGGAAGAAGCTGCCAGACGGAAGGCTGCAGAGGAAGAAGCTGCCAGACGGAAGGCTGAGGAGTTTATTGAGACATCAAGGAATAATGAAGTTAGGGCTGTTTCTGGAAGTGTAGAAAGTGTCTTTTTGCAGAATAAGTTGGATGAAAGATTTCCCCGAATGGTGAAGGAGGATGAGTTATCGCGTTTTCAGGAGTGTGTTTTTAATGTATGTGAGGCATTGCTAATGGAATGGCTTGTTCAGGCTGCTGATTTGGTGAATAACGAGGGCGGTAGTGCTATTACCACGGTCACTTTGGATGCCATTGAGAGGAATTGTCCACCCGATATCAAGGCTCACGACTCCGATAGAAGCGATTCTTTGGGTGTATTGGGTGGAAAGTCTTCAAAAGCTAGCCCGTTACAGGCGAGGGATAATAGCGCTGTAGAGAGCGTGCAATATGGTGAAACTGTAGAAAATACGGCAGGTGATTCTCTACTTGTCTCGGTGGACCCCACGCCGGCTTTACATAAAGAGGATGCGCAAAGTGTTGTCACGGTTCCCATCTCTGCTGCAGTTGTTAAAGCCGATATCATCCGTAAGCAACTGTTATCAGGCGATCAGGTCAACATTGCTTTGGGTCCTGCTGTTACGGGCGAGGTTTGGTCGTGCCCCACTCCCGGTGTCAAAAAGGGTGGAGGCAGCAACGCCGCGATGACGGAGGCGGTGACAGTGTACATAGTCGAGCAAGCGGGTGTGGCTGTAGAGGCGATTGGTGATGCTGGTGATTTATCGTACGCAACGGTAGAAGCAACGCTTTGGCGTGGTCTTATTGGGGCGACCTCCGCCGCCGTTGCGTCGACAGGTGAAGTGACTGAAGAGTGGCGTGCCGGTCTTAGGGCGTTGGCGGAGCGCATTGCCTCGGACTACGTCTATTTTGCGTCGAAGCAAAAATTGCGGAAGCTAGATGAGTATCTTTGGCACGCTGAGGCGTTTCTTACACCGGAAGAAATCACAGCGCGCTCCATCGCCGCCGTCACCCCGCGGCGCTTTTTCAATGGACTGCAGCGAAGCGATGTGCGGTTCCTGATACATCACTATGTGGAACTCGCCCGCAAAGGGACGCTCAACGAGGACATTTACACAGAGGCAAGATTGCGCGAAAATCTTTTTGAACGGCAGCACGATGATGTCGCTTCACCCTTGCTTTCACAGCAAACCAGCGGCACAACGACGAAAAAAAACAATGCTAGTGGTCGAACTATTCTTGCCGTTAACCGACGCCGTGCCGGGCTAACGCAGTTGGTGCTTGGGCATGCCCTGGAAAACCTTTTGGAGGAAACGGTTGCAGAGACCAGTAAGTGGATTGCGTCTCTTGTGGCAAATTAGTTTCTTTGGAAATGAAGGCGCAGGGGGGAAAACAGAGTGACAGCACGAGAGAATAACTTAATTTTAAATTCTTCTCCCATCCATTTACCTTTCTCCTTCTTCTCCATCTGTACGGCTATGTGTTGTGTCTATTGTATTTTTTTTTTTTTTTTTTTACTTGGTATTTCTCCTCTCTTGCCGTTGTGTCCTTTGCGTTGTCGTTTGTTTGTCTGTTTGGTTAATTGGTTGGTTGGAGGTTGTTGTTGTTGGAGATTATGGCTTTTCGGGAACCCAGTAGCGATGGGCACTTCTTTTTTTTTTTCTTGTTGTTTTTTAATTTTCTCCAACAGAAGGGAAATGGACCCGTTTGCCTTTATTGTACAGGGCCTTGAAAAACCCGTGCGTGTGCACACAGTGAGCAATGAGACAGTGGATGGTACGCTGTTGGCGGTGGATGATCACTGTAACGTGATGTTGCGGGGGTGGAAAGTGGTGGGACACGACACGAAAGGCGTAGAGGGGCCGGCATCATCGTCCCTATTAGCCCCTATTCGTTTTATTCGTGGCGCACAAATAAAAACCATTACACTTGTACAGTAGTGCGTGTCTGTATGCATCTCTATGAGACGAGATAGAGAGAGAGAAAGAGTGAAAGACAATTGGCATGGAGAGGCTGCTGCAGATGAAGATGATGGTGGCGGTCTTCTGGTAATTTGAGAGGCCACGCAGCGCGAGGAAGATGCAGAAAGACATGGGGGGGAATTGGCGGCAGTGGTGCGTGTATTTGCCTTCTTTTATTGTTGTTGTTATCTCACCTGTTTTCGGTTGTTGTTTTTTCTTTTCTTTTCTTTTTGCAGCGGTAAAGTCCTGTCTGATTGCGCCACCTCACTCCCACTCTCACTCTCTCTCCGTTGTTCTTTTTTTTATTTTTATTATTATTCATCTTGTTGGCGCAGTGACTCTGCAGTGAGGAGGGGGTGGGGGGTATAACCGCTAAGCGGAGGAGGAAGGGCGAAGACGGAAGGCAAAAAAAAAAGGAAAAAAGGAAAAAAGGAAAAAAAGGTAACAGCCGACCTGTGTGTGTGTGTGTGTGTGTGTGTGTGGTGGGGGGCGGGGGGGCGAGAAGGAGTAAAGAAAAAAAAAAAAAAGGGGGGAACTTGCATGAATCCAGCAGCAGGGGGTGTGGTATACGACACGCTGTCGTCACAGCCGCAGAGGAGTATGCCCCAACCACACTACGCCGCATTGGAAGCCAATGAGCGTTACTTTCGTCAGGAGAAAGTAGGTGAAGGGTCATACGGTGTTGTGTACAAATGCCTTGATAGACAAACAGGTCGCATTGTCGCCGTGAAACGGATCTCGTTGAAGCTTAAGGATGAAGGGGTACCGGCAACGGCGGTACGGGAAGTGTCTCTTCTTCGAGAATTGAATCATCCGTACGTTGTGCAGCTTCTTGATGTATCCCTTCAGGATTCAAAGTTGCTTCTTATCTTTGAATACATGGAAAAGGATTTGCAGGGATTATTGAAGCAGCGAAACACACCACTTGTAGGAGGAAAACTGCAACGTATTATGTTTCAGTTATTGTTAGGATTACACGCCTGTCACAGCCGTCGCTTCGTACATCGTGATATTAAGCCAAGCAATATTCTCATCAGTCGCGATGAGTCGGTGGTGAAATTGGCGGATTTTGGTTTGGGTCGTGCCTTTCGTGTTCCGCTGCAAACATACACAACGGAGGTGATGACACTGTGGTACCGCGCACCGGAGGTCTTACTCGGGGATAATCATTACCTCCCTGCCATTGATGTGTGGTCGATGGGATGTGTCATGGCAGAACTTGCGAAAGGAACGCCTCTTTTTGCCGCTGATACCGCCATCAGTCAATTGTTTGCCATATTCCAAGTCCTCGGCACCCCGTCGGAGTCTACATGGCGTGGTGTGTCCTCCTTGTCGCACCACAATGTCGACTTCCCTCAGTGGCGGCCTACCTCACTGAGTAGTGTCATCCCCACACTGGAGCCAGAGGGAATCGATCTGCTGCAACGCATGCTGCTGTACGATCCACGTCAGCGTATCACCGCGTATGACGCGCTTCGTCACAGCTGGTTTGACGACGTGCGGCATGACATGAGTGAAGAGGCCGCTCTTTAATGTCCGAGTGGATTTACAAGAAGACATCCGTGACAGTTGTGTGTGTGTGCGTCTGCCTGGCGTACTAATGAAGCACAACGAGGAGGAAGGAAGGACAAATATTTATTTTTCATGCATGTTGTCGTCATGTGGACAGCGGCAAGGAGAAACAGAGGGAAATCGCAGCTGAAGAAAACAGAACCAACAAACAACAAAAAAAAGAAAAGAAAAGGTAATAAAATTGAAATTAAAAATAAAATAAAACTTAAATAAAATAAAACCTGTTGTTTTTTTTGGTTGTAGCCCAAAGCAGCGTCAAAGTAATTGTGACGAGACGCAGATGATTCATATTATTATTATTATTATTTATTTTTTTTTTTTTCTTTCTTGTTGTGTGTGTGCGTGTTTGTGTTTTTTGATTTTGGTTTGACGATGGTGATGGTGATTATTAATTATTAATAATTATTATTATTGTTTCCGTGTGTACTTCATGGCTGCGACAAGTCTATTGAAAAATAAAATAAAATAAATGAATTATTCCTTGAGCCATAAAAGAAGGAAGCCCATACATACATACATACATACATGCATGCATGCATATGATCAATACTTCATAATGGATATTAGGAGAGATTTTTCTATAGATGAGGGCAGAAGAGTGTGAGAGAGAAAGAGAAAGAGAGAGAGAGTGTGTGTGTGTGTGAGGGAAAAGGGGGAGAGGGAGGGAGAGAACATGAAATAATAATAACAATAACACAGAGGACTAGTGGGGGAGATAGAGAAACGGAACAAAAGGAAACAAAAAGAAGAAAGGAGACCGATGCGTCAAGCTTTAACTTCAACCGATGATGAGGAGGAAAGAAAGTGAGTGTATGCATACATGTGTACATACACGCAGATGTGCATATTTATTTATTTATTTATTTATTTATTTGAAGGAGGAGGGGAGGGGGGGGGGAAGTGTGGCGGTTGCGGGGTCCTCACGACTGCCATTTCTTAAATTTTGTGTTTTGTTGTTGTTGTTTTTGTTTTTTAGCCCTTTATCTCTCTCCTTTTTTTTTTTTTTTTTTTTTTTTTTTTTTTCCCTTTGCGTGTGTGTGTGTGTGTGTGTGTGTGTGTCCATCTTTTATTATTATCTATTACAGAAAAAAAAAAAAAAAAAAAAAAAACTATTACTATTCTTGCTACTGCTGTCGTTGTTTTTGTTTGTTTGTTTGTTTGGCCACCCTCCTTTGGGCGTCAGATATTTATTTATTTATTTATTTATTTTTTTTTCTTTTTTCTCATTTTGTGTGTATGTGCATACATATATATAATATATAATATAATATAATATAATATTAGCGTGAATATTCTTTGGGAGGGATATTTTTGTTCAATGTTTGCGGGGCGGTGCATTTTCATTCCTTACCCCCCCACCCACCCCACGTCTTCTCGCTTTCCTTTTTCAATGTGCGCACTGTGATACCTTCATTTCTTTTTTATTTTTTTTTTTTTTATTTTTTGCTGCATTACACGCGTGGTGTTACAACTTTGTTTTCCCCAGAAAGACGCGGTTGGTCCGGGCGCTGGTTGAATACCGTCAGCCCTGCGCCAACAACAACAACAACAACAATCCCGTGAGGGAAACATGGCTGGCACTTGGATTCCCCCGACAATACGGAGGCAATGAACCCTGGCGTACAACGCTGAGGCGGCCGGTGGTATTGCCAGGGGAGCGGTCTCCAGTTGGGCTCTGCGCTTTGCCCTGGAGGACCCCGGGTTGAATTTCACTCGGGGTCCGCCCACACGGCCCGAAGTAGTGTGGAGATGAC
This sequence comes from Trypanosoma cruzi, assembly GCF_000209065.1. Taxonomy (NCBI): domain Eukaryota; phylum Euglenozoa; class Kinetoplastea; order Trypanosomatida; family Trypanosomatidae; genus Trypanosoma; species Trypanosoma cruzi. Next base: position 60,146 of record NW_001849536.1, read on the forward strand.
TGGCTGTGGCTCCCCCGTGCGACAGGCCCGGATAATTGACCGTGATTCAATGGATGCCAACTTCCGCATGTATTTTCCACCGTCGCAGTCTCTGGGCCAGGCGCTTTACCCCTGCAAGAATGCCGCTGGGATTGCGGGGTAATTCACTATGCGTTGGCAGCACGGCAGCGACCACATCATAGTGCCGTGCAGACTGGAATCCGGAGCACTGCGCTGCAGAATGGTTGACTTTTGGCTTCCCGAAGGAATCGCTTCAGCGTCCTTTGGTGATGAACCCCTCCTGGCGTCACGATGAGGTGGTCAACCATGAAATTTCAAAAGGAGTTGACGTATGTTTACTGTCATGTCAGGTGTGGGCGAGCACTAAGGAAAACACGGGGCCTTCTCTTCAGCTTAAAGAAGGCCTCAATCACTGTGGACAAGCACAAATACACCCCTTTCCTTTTTATAAATGTATATAAACATGTACACTTGTATCTGACGGACTTTAATTGAAGAGGAGGGGGAAAAAACACCGAAGGGATTTTGCCTTTTTTTCTTCTTTTTTTGTTTTTCTTTTCACTATTTATTTTTCTTTTGGAAAGAGAGTGTGTGGCCCTTGTGAATACCAGCAACGTTTTTACCCACAATGACATTAGTGGCTTCTTGTGGTGGAATTTACTTCCCTGAGACACCGGTGGAAAACATTCTCACCCTGACGTGGCAAGTGAAAGAGGGCAGTGAGGCAGCAGTGCCGTATGGCAGCGTGGTCTTCAAGGTGAAATCCTCTTCACCCAAGTCGTTTTACGTGCACCCGCGCTATGGGGCACTGCTGGTTTCTGACGGCCTTGGCCTGCCACGGGACCCTTGTAGTACGCAGGTAACATTTGGTCTGCGTCCGGCTGCCACGGAGGTGCTAAGTGAGGCGGCGGCCACAACCGCCCCGCGCTCTGCCACTTCGATAGGTGTTGGCAATGGATACCATGAACGGATTGTGATTGAGTACATCCACGTTTCCGGGGACCGCGCCATTTATGATCGTCTGTCGCAAGGTCTGGCTGCGGATAGCCGGCTTTCAGAGGTGGTGCGGGGCGTGTGGGACCTCATGACAGGAGGAACTCTCCACGCGACGCGAGGCACACCCATCACTCTCAAGGTGTACACGGAGTGTGTCACGAGGGAGAGCGGAAAAAAGGGGGACGGGGTGGTGGTGGTGGTGCCACCCACCGCGAAACTGGTGCCGCCGGCGTTGCGAGAGCAGTTGCTGAATCGTATGTCGACTGCTCATGCGCGGGAAATTAGTACGTCCTCTACCGCCCCATCAGCATCCGAGAAACACACCCGCGGTGCTGGAACCAGTGAGTTGCGGGCGCTGAAGCTCGGCATCGATGCGCTGCGTAATGAACCCGAGGCGGCCACAACCGCCGCTCCTGTCGCCACGGATGACACGTACAACAGCAGCAGTAAGAACATCCCACGTTTACAGGCCGATCATACAGAAACGGATATTTTGATGCGCATGCCGAAATTAGATAGTGCTACAACAAAAGGATCAAAGGATGGGGTACCCTTATTTATGGTGCTTGCAGCAATGCTTTTTACATATGTGATAACAATGCTGCTGTGGCGCACCATTTGAATACCCTTATACACATATTCATATACATATATACATATATGAGTCTCATGTATGCTGTTGACGCATTGAGATGAAAGGGGGGCATAAAGAAAGAGGGAGAAATCGCATGAGCCATAGCAAGTGTATGTATGTATGTACGTATATATATACCAAAGACACAGATATGGCTCCCTAATGCAGCCAAGATGAAAATGGGAAGACATGTTTATATATATATATATATATATGTTTCTGTGAGTAAAAAGATGAGAATTGAAGTAGACGAGCAGATCCACCACACAAATCATGACTCAAACCCTCTATAATAATAATAATAAGAAGAAGAAGAAAAAAGAAAGAAGGAATGAGTATGGACAGGGAAAAAAAAAGGGGGGGGGAGCGAATAAAGAGAAAAAGAAAGTGAAAATAAAGTCGTATTACATGTATGGTACCAAAATCACTTGAGGAAAAAAAAAAAAAGAAAAGAAAAGAAATGGCGAAATGGTTGAGTTCCTCCCCGTATGTGTTTTATGTTTGCTTCTGTTTTGTTGTTGTTGTTGTTGTTGATGTGTTTTTTTCTTATTATTCTTCTTTGTGTGTGCGTGGGGGGTAGGGAATAGCCGCTGCTGTGACCCCCCTCCCCCTTTGCCCCGCCTGAAGGCATGCGTTGGGATTGACGGAGAGACTCCCGGTGGTTCTCCCTCTCTTTGTGTATGCGCATGTGCCTTTGTGTATGTGTGTGTGTATGTGTAGGGAGAAATGAAACGTGTTTGGAGAGACGGAAGGCGGTGGAACTTTGCAGCGACGTTCCTTCCTTTTTTTTTTTTTTTTTTTTTTTGTTTGTTTGCCCTACAGTTTTCCTTTCTTTTCTTCTTATTATTTATTATTATTATTATTATATATATATATATATATATATGTGTGTGTGGCGCACGTAAATTCCTCCTCTTCATCCTCTTATTTTTCCTTTTTTTTTTTTTTTTTTCAGTGCGTATGTGTGTGTATTTATTTTATTTTATTTTATTTTATTTTATTTACGCGTTTGTGTATGTATTTATGTGTGTATTTATGCGCACTTATTCTTCTATTCTCCCTACTCCACCTTCCTGTGTTTGTTTGGTTTGGTTTGTTAAATGTCAACAGGTAGAGCTGCGACAGGGGTTGCAGGGCGGACCATCAAACGGAAGGTGCAGTCTAATCGGGATGCCCCGTACAACACACGTCTTTTCAACACATTGTGGACGTATCGCAGCGGGCAGTTAACGACAAGTAATGTGCGTCGGCTAAAAGAGACAGGCATTCCAATCGGTTATGGCTCCAACGGCAATGGTAACAAGTACGATGAGGGGGGGGACGCACCTGTCAAAAGCGATCTGCAGCCTCATGCGATGCACAAATTTACAGGGGACGAGAATTGGTCCCTTCTCATTGCGGTTCCGAAAAACTCGGAGCACTTTCACAACATTCTCGAGTGTTCCAGAGGAAGTCTTATGGTCGGGCACACCGACCCCCAGTTGTTTCACTGGTTCAAGCAACTTGGCACTTTGCCGCCGCGGGCAATTCTCTCCGGCCCACTGGAACTTCTCTCTGGCGACATGCAGCACGAGGCATGGGAGGAAACGTTTTCCCGCCACCCAGTGATTCATAGCATCGCACAAGACATGTGGACACGCAAGGATAGTAAGACCGAAGAGGAAGTTGTCACCATTGAACGCCGAGAACGTGAGGAGGACGAAAAGCGCATGCGTCGCATGAGCAGCAGTGATTGGCGGGCAAAATTCAAGGACCGTGAGCGCAATCCCACCGCCGAGGAGGATGAAGAACGGCCTATTTATGTCATCAAGCCAGAGACTTTTGCGCTGCTACGGCTGCAGCCAGATGTAAAGCTTTGGATGAATGTTGTTTCCCAGACGCAGCGTGTCTGGGAGCCTGTGATTCCCGACCCTGACCCGCTCTGTCGCTGTGCCCCACGTTTCCTGCGCATGCTTAACCTCGCGCGGCAAAAACTTGTACCGTCACTCAATATGAACTTTGCCCTGAAGCTGACAAATGCGTTTATATTTGAGGTGGACAAGGAAGGACTGTGGGCGATGGGAACACAAGAAAACCTCCACGGAACTTGTTCGCCCGCCGACGGTGCGGTACGGGAGGAGTGGACGGAGTTACGCTTGGAGTTTGGGAAGGGCCAAGTGATACAGACGGAGCAGGAGATGGAGTGGTGGGTGCGTGGGCTGACGAAACTCGGGGCACCGGAGATGTCGCAGTCGAACAGTCAAGTGGAGGATGCGGGAATGAACCCGGAGGATTACGACTACCGCCACATCTGAGACGTTTACAAAAAGAAAGGAAGAATGAAGGAATCATATTGACATGCGCACTCGCTCGCTCGCTCTCTCTCTCTTTCTCCCCTTTTTTTCACAATTTATGTATGTCTCAACAACGAGAATGGAACGGAGGGGAAAATACCAAAAGAAAAAAAAGGAAGAGGAAGAGGAGGGGCAACATTTGTTTGACTTCCATTGAGGTTTGTGCTCCATGCAAAAAAAAAAAAAAAAAAAAAAAAAGGAAAGAAAAACAAAAACAAAAAAAAAAGACAAAAGTGGGATGGCGATGAGTGAAAACTGGGAGGGGAGAAAAAAGAAAAGAAAAGGAAGATGAGGCAAATGACATGTGAAAAGATAACAAAATAAATAAATATATAAATAAATATATGAGAATTATTTTAAAATTTTTAACATGTAATTTGTCTTAATTTAATCTCTTGTTGCTTGGTACTGTTACTGTGGTAGTAGGTTAACTAAGGGAAGTACACACATGACGTCTATGGCGCCGCAGGGTTGGGCGCAAGGGGGCGGCGACCGTTGGTACCCACAACAACAACAGCCTCAGCCTCAGCCTCAGCCGCAACTCCCGATGCAACCGCAGATGCAACCACAGATGACTGTTGGGCCGCAGTGGCAATCGATGAATGGGGCACCGCCTTCCATGGGGTTCCACCCGTCATATCCGCGTTCATACATCACGCCCCAGTCGCCTCAAATGCAACCGTCAACACCCCCGCAAACACCTCCACAAACACCATCATACAATCTACAGCCACCACAGATGTATCCACAGCCGCCAATGGGTCAACCGCCGTTCTGGGGGGTGCCGCCGTACCAGCAAGGGTACGCACAACAAGGCTGTTGTGATCAAATGTGTTATACCATTCCCGGTCAGCCTGGACCATGTGATGGGTGTGGAGGTCAGGCGGTGGGTAGTGGTTGTTGTTGCTGCAACAATGGACCAATGGACCCTTACTGTTGTGGACAACCAACGACGCCTGGTTGTATGGACTGCCTGACATCTCACTGTGAATATACATATTGTGTTATGATCTTTTTTACCATACTCAGCGCGGTGGGTTTTATTGTTGTGCTTGTATATGCAGACGATGACAACCTTTTTAAAAGATTTCGTGCTAACAACACGATTGGGTTGCAGGAATCCATAAGGGAACATATTATTATAAGTACTAGTTGCGAGGCTAACAAATTAATTGGTCTCGCCGGCCGTGTGTGCATGGAAGGTAACCTCAATGCAAACACGTTTGTCGTTCAACTCAGCGAATGGAATATACAGAGATACACTCTTTACTTTATTGCCATGTTATTTTCCATTGTAACACTCGTGTATGCGACAATTGTGCATTTTCAGCGTCAGAAAGTTGAGAGAGAACCCAAAGCTGTTTGGCCCTCTCAACAACAACAGCAGACAGGCAAGCAAAGACCTGAAAATACTGCTCAGGATGCGGCACATGGGGCCAATGCAAAGGAGCAACAACAACAAAAACAACAACAACAACAACAACAACAACAACAGCAGCAGCAGCAACAACAACAACAACAACAACCCTTATCACCTTCCATTAATAGGCCCATTGAAGTTTACGGCACGCCTTTTTACGAATTTATGCGTATTGCGTGGTTTGTAATGGGTGTGGCAGTTGTCTTTTGGGTGGCTAATCTATTGTACTCCTTCTGGGCCTTTTATTCATTTTATCATCGCTCCACAACAGGACCGCTGCGGAAGTTTTTTGAAGAATACAATACCCGTTTCAGTGCCTCTGTCATTTGTGTCGGGATTTACCTTGCATGGCCTATTGTAAACATCTTTGTGGAACTGGTCTTGTGGATAGTCTTTTTTTTGCCATGGCTTATATTCCGGACATTATTTAAACCTGGTATTGGAAAACTACGACCGGCACTTCCACTTGATAAAATGCCTGGATGTATTCGTTGCGACATGTTTTTTATGGACTTTAATGAAGTTCAACGGGCCGGCTTCTCGGAACCCGCTTGGAAGCTCATAACAGGCAGCACCACGCCACTCTTCCCATGTTGTGAGGACCCTGCCGTTGATAGGGATCCCACAATGGCGGCGTGGCATCAATACCAGTATGAGTGGTACATGCGCATGCAGGGGGCGTACCCGGTACCTGGAATGCAAGCCATCGGTCCGCAAATGTTGCCGTCTCCCACGACATCGGTCTCTGTGGATATGCGGGAGGGTGAATCAAGACATCGAACACGCAGCGGCAGCGCACGACACCACCGTCGCCATCACAGGAATGAAGCCGGTGGTGCGGCGGACGAAAGCGCCACTAGTCCAGCGGGGGGCAGCAGCCCACGGCGGGCCTCGGGTGCGCAGACTCAAGACGTTGAGGAGGGCAGACACAGACGACGGCGTCACAGCAGATCAAAAAGAGGTGAAGAAGACGGCGGGGAAACGAATGGCGGAGCTGTGGAAGGCCGACACAGACGCCACCGCCGCCACAGTCGTGGTGAAGGCGACCAAAGCAACACCATGACCGGTGTTACCGCAGAGCGGAGCACTCAAAAGCATAACGCGGACTTGGACCGAATGTTGGAAGAGCTATAGTCAAAAGGCACGGCAATCTGAAGAGTTAGGGGTGGAGTTGTTGAATGAAGAAACTCAAAAAAAAAAAAAAAAAAAGGAAGAAAGTGAAGAAATATATATATATATATAGAGGAAGAGAGAGAAAGAATGGAGTTGAATAACATAAAATGTACATGCATTGATTATTTCATGTTTTCCCTTTATGGGAACATGCAGGCATACTTGCAAAGTATTTTTTTTTTTTTTTTTTTTTTTTTTTTGATTTTACCAGGACATGAAAAGGGCATCTCCACATTTACGTAGATGAACTGCGTTTTTTTTTTTTTGTTTGTTTGTTTGTTTGTTTTGGGGGTGGTGGAAGATGTGCGTGCGTGTGCGTGTGCGTGTAGGGAAGGAAAACACATCCATTTTTTTTTTTTTTGTTTTTGTTTTTCTGCTTGTTTTATCTGTTGTAGAAACGCCGAATCCATCGTGTTTCCATCTGTAAACAACAACAACAACAACAACAAAGAAGAAGAAGAAGAAGAAAGAAGAAAAAAAAAAGATGCATATTTTTTTGTTATTTATGTTTTCCCTCTCCCACCCTTTCTTTTTTTTTTTTTTTTGTATTTCTCTCTGCCTGTCTGTCTATATATACATGCATGTATATATATATAGAGTGTACATGGATAGAGGAGAAGTGAGAGGGAAATGGAGATGGCGGTTTATATTTATGTGGGTTATAGAGACGGTGGAAAATAGAATGGCAGAGAGTATGCCGCATAGAGAGAGAGAGAGAAAAAAAGGGTACACAAACAAACAAACATGTGTGTGTGTGTGTGTGTGCACATGCGGGCAGACGGACAGGCAGGCAAGCAGGCATGAAGAAGATGTGAGCAAAAGTGAATGTCATGAGAAGAAGGGAAGGGACACAACAGACAATCGGAAGGTCATCACAAAGGGAGGAGAGGGGGAAGACCCAAGAAAAGTGCTCTCAACAGCCATTATACATTCAATGAGTATTATATATATTTATATATAATATTTATAATATTATCTGATATTTTTGAAAAGAAAAAGAAAAGAGAAAGAGAGTGAGGGGAATTGAAGGAACAAACAACAACACCAACAACAACTACAACAAAAGGCAAGTAACAAAAAGGAGGAGAAAAAATACATAAATATAAATATATATATTTTTAAGGAAAGAGTGAAGAGAAGGAGGGGGTTGGGAGGGGTGGTATGCGGCTTCTTATTATTTGATGAGATGTTTGACTGTTTGTTTTTGTACCTCCTTTCTGTTCACTCATTTGCCGCAAGCGAACACACACACACACGCATGCATGCAATGCACAAGCAAACTCCTGGGAAGAAGCGGAAGTGGAGTCATAAAGTCTTTACCGCCTTTCCCCCTCTCCCCCTACCACCACTTTCACTTCTTCCTGCGTGTATGTCGTTTGAGGTGCGTGGGGAGGGGTGGGGAATACACCTGGTCCAATGCATGCACACACACACACACACAGAGAGAGAGAGAGAGGCATGCTTATATATATATATATATTTATATGTATGCATCTTCCTCCCCTTTTTTTTGTGAGTATGATGGTGACAACTTCTGCTTTGTTTTGTTTTTGTTTATTATTATTATTAAGCCTGTGTTTCCGCCCCGCTCTTACCACTTCCTTTTTTTTTTTTTTTTTTGCCTGTTTGATCTTTTTCTTGTTGGTTTGTCATGCCTTCTCTGGCGGGCTGCTTGGGTGCGCCGTGAGGTAACTTTTTTTTTTTTGACTCCTTTGTTGCTTTTTTTTTTTTTTTTTTTTTTTTACTTCTCCCTGTTCTCATTGCTTCTCTCTGTAAAATAAAAATGAAAAAAAAAAAACTTTATTTAAGGCGTTGCTTGTCACACTGCGTCGTCTGTTGCTGCACGCCAAACACGCAACGACGCCATTTTCTCCTCCTCCTCTTTTTTTTTTTTCTTTTTGTTTCAGGGGAGTTTAGTTTTCAGGGTTAAGGTGCGATGGGGGACGGCAGCACCGCGAACCGGGCGCCGCGTCTCTTTGACGGCCCAACTGGTGATGTAAACACGGCCTTTACGCATAAAGTGCGGCAGCTGCTGCTGTCATCATCATCCTGCGGGACTTCGAGTCTCCCGGCGGCAGTGCGGGCCTCTCCGCTCTACGCCGCCATTCTTTGCTTTGCGGAGGCGGGGAATGAGAGCCGGCAGCAGCAGCAGCAGCAGCAGCGGTCTGGGAGTGAAGCGGGGAAGCCGTCTGTGGCATTTGCGCCTGTTATGCCTTCATCCCTCGCCCGCCGTGGTGTTGTGCCACGGGATCCACTTTTGCAACGAAGGATGCGCAGGCAGCAGCAGCAGCAGCAGCAGCCATCTTCATCATTATTGCTCTCCGGAACGAGTAAGGCGACACCCACCAGCAAGACGGCGGTGGATGGACACGAGCCGCAGGTACAACAACGGCAGTTGTCCCATTGGAGTAGACGTCCGCTGCAAGAAATGACATCTGCGGGGTGGGAAGTGTTTCGTGAGCAGATGGGGATACTCATGGAGATTGTGTCGCGCCGTGCAGTCGGGCAACCGGAAAAACAGCAACAGCCACGACCACCGAGGTACGCTGCGGATGCACTTCGTCCGATACGTTGCTGGGAAGAGGCACGTCTTCCTCTTGCGCTCGGAACGATTGTGTCTCGTCGCTACGCGTTACCAACGCCGATTCAGGCGCAATGTGTCCCGCTTGTCATGGCGACGGCGGCGACGCCAAGTGACAAGATTGACGTGCTTGGTGTTGCGGAAACTGGAAGCGGCAAGACGGCAGCGTACTTGATCCCATTGTTTGCAGATATCCTGCGCCGCACTCCACGACTACTTGGTAATGAGGCTCTCATTTCGCACGGCCCACTTGCACTTGTGATGGTGCCTACACGTGAGCTCGCCGAACAAGTGACACGGGAAGCAATTGAAATTATACACGGAATTCCCGAAATGGAACTGCGGTGTCTCATACAGGAGGAGTACAAGAATGACCCCGGCAATGATAACGTGGCTGCGCAGCACAATACGCTTGACGAAATTCGTGTCGTGAAGGTTGTGGGTGGTGAGCAAATGGAGGTGCAGTATGATGAGTTGTCCAAGGGTGCTCATGTTGTGGTTGGCACACTTGGACAACTGGACGCATTGTTGCAGCAGCGGTTCCTCGCTCTGGGTAATACGCGTCTTGTAGTCATGGATGAAGCAGACCGTATGATTGAGGAGCATCAGAGAGAGACCCTTGTTTCCGTGCTAGAGCGCTGTCCGATGCCCCGGCAGACGGTCATGTTCACCGCCACATTGAGTGAAGCGTGTGAGGAGGTGGCGCTGAAATATTTTTCACCGGATGGCTTTATCGTGGTGCGTGTGCCACACCGCTGCTCAACCATTACGCAGGTGTTTGAGATGGTGCCAAGCGACGCGGGTGCGATGGCTCCTGCGCCTGCCACCGTCGCAGCTCGCAGTGATGTGGGCAACCACGATACCTCGCAACAACGTTCAAATCAGCCGCAAGTGGAGCGCCGCCGTCACCCGCTGTTGCATCCCATGAAGTTTGCCCGGATTGTAACGTACTTGGCGTACGCAACCGCCCCCGTCGTGGTGTTTGCGAACGAAAAACGCACATGTGACGTACTGTACGATGAGTTGCGTGCTGAGGCAAATCACCTTGCCGCACTGGAGGAGAGCTTTTCGCTGGAGGCTCTCGTTGGAGAATCCCCGCCCGTCCTGCAGGGAAGCTTGCATGACAACAATAAACACCGACGGAGGCCCGTGCTAAATCTTGGCAACATGCGTTCTATTGCGTTGGTTCACTCGGAGCAGTCGCAGGCTGAACGGCGACGACTTGTAGAACTCTTTCGCCGTGGTGAGCGCCGTGTGCTCATTACCACCGATCTCCTTTCACGTGGCCTTGATGTGCCGAATGTGACACTCGTAATCAACTACGATATGCCTCGCGTGGGCACGGTCGGGCCTTCCATGGCTGCTGCCTCAGCCAGCGCGGGGGAGGAGGCGGTGCAAAAGTATATTCATCGCATTGGCCGAACCGGCCGCGCGGGGGCGAGCGGTGTGGCGGTCTCACTGTTGTGCCTGCCGTCCTCGCTGATTCAACGTGCCGAGCAACACACCCTGCGCAGTGCAGACGACAGGAGTCATGGCGGGAACGCGACGGAGAAGCCTCCGATGCAGCGGATTGACATGGCAGGCGTCTCTACAAAGACAAGGGTGCAGGAACGCGATCGGCAAGAATTGACTGGCGCGAAGAATGGCAAAGAATTGGATGAAAATCTGCTCAAATTCAACGATACGGATGATGCGATGGACAACAACGAGGAGGATGAGGATGAAGAGGGAGATGCGCCGCCGCGATCACGTCGGCGGATGGAGCGGCAACAGCAACGAGGAGGAGGAGGTGGTGGTGGTGGTGGTGGTCCTCCGCCATCATTCCCGCATGACGAACCGTTGCTGCAGCCGCTTTGGACGTTTATTGTGAGTTGCGCGGAGGCGAATGGCGGCGGTGTGCGTGGCACTGAGCTCATTCGCCAACAGCGATGTCGTCTTGTGCAGATGTCACCTGCCCTTGCGGCCCTCATGATGGCCTTCACGCGGAGTTCACCGTACGGTGCCATCATGACGTAGTGATCTCACTCACACCCACACCCACACACACACACACTCTCTCTCTCTTTTCATCGGTGTTTATGGTTAGAAGGGAACAGAGACAAAATTGCACACATGGCGGCTGCCGTGTCTCTGATGGTGATGATGTCCCACGAGGAAAAGGGAGAAAGACAAAAAAAAAAAAAACAACTGGACCATAACCAGAGGATTGCATACATGCACATATATATATATATATATGAACGAGGCAATTGGCTTTAAATTTAATGGCCATCTGCTGCAGTGAGAAGCGCGAAAGAAGAAAAAAAGAAAAAGACAAAAAAAAAGAAAAAAGGAGATGAAACTGAAGAAGAACGTTGACGTTTGAAAAAGTAATGAAAACACAGACAAGAAACACACACTCACACAACAAGCAGATTTCTTCTTTTTTTTATCTTTCTTTTCTTCATATATTTGACATTATTTTGAACAAATTTTCGTGCTGGTTTATCTTCTGTTGATTTTGGCAGCATCAGGCTTGTTTGGGGAAATGTAGCCTGCATGCTTGTAAGGTAAACCTCATCTCCTCGTATCTCTTTTCTCTCTCTCTCTCTCTTTATTTATATTTCTGTACATTTCAAGAACGGAGGCGGGAACAATATCTTGGAAACGGAACTTATCCCTTGTGCCACACGTGTCCCCACTCTACCCGTTACCCCCCCTAACCCCAACGTCGGCACCATCCATGCAGCACCTTGACAACATGGAGGATCGCGTGGATGCACTACTGCGCCAAATAGCAAATGGCGCTGAGCGCCGGGATAAGATTGTGGAGGCGGTCTCGCAAGCTGTGGCCGACACCGGAAGTCTCTCGGCCTGCGTGGAGGATGTTCGTACGGTGTCGCGACGCATGCTGATTTCTTTTGTGGACACGAGTTCCGGTCTGGCACGCACCGTTGGTGTGAGTGCGTCGCTGGCGGAGCGGAGCTCACGGCGAGTGAAGCAGTTGGACATGTTGTTGCGTCGAGTGCGGGAGGCGCAGGTGGTGGCAAACTCGCTGCAGGAGATACGGCACACGGTGGCAAGCGTGAATGAGACGGTGCATTCCGGTGACTTGGAGCGCATCGTTGAGCTCATCCGTAAGTACGAGGAAGCGAACGTGAACCTCGGTGGCCGCGCTCCCCCTTCACTCCTACAGGATTATGATGATGATGATGATGATGGCATGAAAGAACATGTGAAGGGAAAAGAAGCGGATTACGCCAACGGTGAGGAGGTGGCGCCGAAGCAGCAGCAACAACAACAACAATTGATGATGGGGGAAGATGGCAACAGGGACGCGACGTATCCTTCTCATTCTGCCGCAAACAAATCAAGAGAGAACAAGAACAAGGATGGAGACAATGATGCCAGCCATCCCCGTAATCATCATTTTGAGGCGGCGAGTATCATCGCCTCGGCACGTGAGTCGGCGCGCGAGAAATTGTTAGAGAAATTTCGTGTTGCATCGCGATCAAATGACAAGCTGACAATTATGCAAGCAACGCGTCTTTTGACGCAGCTGGGTTTTCCTGAGGAAGGCTGCTCTCTCTACTGCAAATGGCTGTGTGAGCACACCATTGCCGCACTCAAGAAGATGGTTGACCGAGAACTGCGCAAGATGGACGACCCAACGGAAGCGGGCATGAGTCACCTTGGGCTTGTGTCCACCGTTCTTGACGCGGTTGTGGCCGCCTTTGAGAACGAGGAGGAGTTTATACGGGAGACGTTTGGAGACGCAGGGCTGTTGAAGTTACTGACGGAGTTGCACTGCAAGTCCACCAGTCAGTGTGTGCCGGTGCTGAAGGACTTTTTAAAGAAGCGGCAGGAGGTACTGAGCTCCGTTACATCGGCCGGTGGCATGAATACAAACAGCAGCAGCAGCAGCAGCAGCGGCAATGCGAGGGGTCAATTTCCTGCTGGCTCCGTGGAAGCCGCTGCCGGGTCTCCTGCTTTCCCCACGACTTCTTCTGCGGCCGCGGCCACCGTTGACCCGCGACGCACGGATCAAATATTAGAGGAAATGTCACATCTCGTGTCTTGCTGTCATCTGTACTGGGCGTTTGCTCAATCGAAACAGCAGGAATACATGCATGGCGTGGAGGCTACTGGGAAGCAGCATGAGCAACAGGAAGTGATGGTTTCTGTGGATTCCTTGTGGTCCTCACGTGACAATCCTCTCATGAACACCGTACAGGAGATACTAGGGGTTTTTGTGCCTCTGCAGACACTGTACTTTGAGGCGGCATTTGAACAGGCCCTTCGACTGCAGATGGACGCGTTACATGCAGCCGCTAGAGAGGTGTCGATGTCGGGCACTGAAGGTGGCGGTGATCGTTCTGCGAGGAAACGTACTGGTGTCATTGTCCACAGCGGTACTCATCATCATCATCATCACCAGAGTAGTAAAAAAAACGAGACTTACTCATCTCCCTCTGCAAAGAAGACGGCAAATTTTATGACTGGGCTTGCGGCGTTGTACACATCTACGGCGGCAGCGGCTGGTGGAGAAGACGAGGACATGCCAGATGCCGCCGTGGATCAAGTCTCCATCACACTCCCAGATGATGTATTCTTCTTCCTTCGCATCGCCCTGCATCGCGCGGTGAACACAAAATCCACACAAATTATCTCGGCTGTCTTTATTGCATGCATTGAACTTGTGCAGTCCAAACTGCTCCCTGTATTGCAGCTACAAACTACACTGCCGCCGGCAGCACAGCTGCAACAATTGCAACAGCAGCGACAGGACTTTACGGTGCCGTCCCGCGTGCTGCGCTGGACCGTAGCGGCGCATTGCACCGCCACATACGCCAGAAAGCTTGCGGAAGAACTGCGTCAATTGGCACGCGAAAACTTCTCCGGGAAGGACCTGTTGCGCTTCACAGAGCAGGCGGAAGACATGGACGCGCTCTCGCGTGAACTGACGGCATCTGTGGAGCAGTGGGTCGCCCGGTTTGCGGAAGTATGCTACCAGGCGCACCTCACATCACATCTTGAGCGTTTCTCCACCCTCTCATATAATCTGACGGAGGAGATGTTTTACCATTACGAACTGAGCGATCCGTGGGTGCAGGTCTGCGTTGCCGCGGCAGATGTCGTGTTAAGACCATTGGACGCGTATCTTGACACGCATTGCTTTGATTTGTTTCTCCTCGCGCTTGTGCGACGTGTTGTGAAGACGTTGTGGCAAGCCATTTTGCAGAAGTCGTTCAGCGGGTATGGGGCACTGCAGGTGGACCGCGATGTGCGCACCCTACGCACTTTTTTTCTTGGACGCGCCCATGAACTGCAGCTGCGGGAGCCGTTCCTGCTCCTCACAAGCGCCACGTCACTGCTGCTGCTGGACAGCCCGAAGGACGCGGAGCAGGACGTGTACGAGGGACTCACAGCAGATGACAAGAGGCGTCTGTTGGGTTGTCGTTTGGAGTTCAAACGTGCAGAAATTGAACGATTGCATCTATGAGGAAGTCTTACTTTTTTTTTTTTTGTGTGTGTGTGTGCGTAAGGAAACAAGAAGAAAAAAAAAAAAGGAGCGAAAAGGAAGCATGAAGAAGAAGAGGTAGGGAGAAAAAAAAAGGGGAAAAAAATAAATAGACATCACTGCACCTCTCTTTTTCCTCTTTTTTTTTTTCTTTTTTTTTTTAAATTTTTTTTTTTTTTTCCATACCACCTACATCTCCCCGTATATACATGCATACATACACGGAGAGACACAAAAAAAACGAAGAGACATATCTTTATACATATATACATGTGGTTGCATTCTCGTCATGATGTTCTTCTTCTCTTTTCTTTGATTGTTCATGGGATGCATTCAGTGTATATATATATATATATATACGTATTCTTCCAATCATATGTCTTACCATCGTAGTAACAGTGGCAGTAACCAAAACAGCAATCGAGGTGGTGCTGGTTTGCGGCGGCAACGATCTCCAAGTCCTGATGCACATCCTCAACACGCTTCCTACAATAGCGGCAGCGGCGGTGGTGGCAGTTACGGTCTCTCCCAATCTTATCGTTCCCAACCGCAACAACGTCGTCATTCACCACCACATCGGCCGCCGTTTCGCCGTCGACGGGAGGATATGCCGTACACCATTCCTGACATTGCCCCCAGACTTCATGTGCCGCACGAGTTACCGGTGGATGTAACGGCTTTTTTGGACCTCATTGCTTTTTACGTTGTTCAGGGTGGTCCGACCGCGGAGGAGGAAATTATGAAACGCGAGGAAAATAACAGTCACTTTGCTTTTCTTCATGCACCATGGAATGACCCGATGCAGTTGTACTACCGCTGGCGTCTTTACTCGCTGCTACAGGGTGACACACTCCTTAAATGGCGAACGGAGCCGTACCAAATTGAGCGTGGCAATGAGGCGTATGTGTGGGTGCCGCCGCCGGCAATCCCTAGTGGACCAGAGTGTCTTCTCGATGCATTCCAGACCCACACGTCCGTATATAAAGGCAGTGATAAAAACAAGGACCTCAATTGGAAGGAATCCCCGCAGCCTGTGCCATCTGCATCATGGTTGTCAAGAATGTCTGTGTCGGAAGGAGCCTTCTTTGTGACGCTTGAGAAACCGGCGGCCGCGGAATGGCAGCAGCTACTAAGAATGGAACACCACGTCACGGAGTTGGCGGCCCTTCATGGAATGCCGTTGGAGGAGCGAGTCAAGGCATTGACAGCAATTTTGCTTGACGGCGAACTCATTGCACAACGCATGGTGTTTGCGATTGAACATCAAAAAGCCGCGTTGCATTTGTTAAGTCTTGTGCTTGACGAAGTGGTGCGGTTAGCGTATGATTCAGCCAAGCCCTTGCGTCCTACCGATGGGCATGACGATGAGGCCTCGCGTGGGAACTGCAGCCCCATGAACAGGAGTCAGAGCGGTGATTTAGACAGCAGCCCGTGCGGCGATGAGGCCTTTTATGCCGCGGCGCGTTGTTGCATGTGCCTTTCCTATCTTTTTACGCTAAACGACATTGGCAAGAACGGTGGGGCCGCACCTTTGACAGAGGAAGAGATAGTTGCCATTGCACCATCGTATGAGAAGCGCTGCAGCGGCACCTCAGCTACTTACAACACCACCACTACGACAGGCAACGATAACAACAATAGTAATAGTAACAACAACAGTACTGGCGGTGGCACTGCTTGTTTAACGCTTGCCACAGGCTCTGAGGCACCGCATGCCGCAGCATCGACTGGTATGTCGACACACACATTGCCACTGAACTTACCCCTGCCGGCATCCGCAGCCACAGGGACAATGATGCCGTCTTCTTTTTCCTCCTTGCGTCTACTGAACCGGGCGCTTGAGAAAATTATGCCTACGCTCATTGAAGCCACACTTTTTGTGGCACTTTGCACGGTGCAACAGTATGGCTCACTGTTAGTGGACAACGCCCGCGAAACCTCGCGGAGTTCGGCGAAACCTCCCGGTGCCGAAGAGCTTGAAGGCATTCTTCCACTTGACATCGACCAGGCAGCATACGTGCATGTGCAGGTCAAATTGTCCGCCGCGCGCGCAACGACGTCGGGTACGAATACCTCTACGAGTGGCACTGGAACGGCCACAAACTCCTCCTTATCGATTTCGGCGGCCCCGACAAAATGTACCCCTGCCTCCGCGGTGACTCATTTAAAGAAGGAAGACCGCGATGCTGTCTGCATGATTGCCATGTTACTCATTTCATGGTTGAAGCAGTTGTGCTCCTCATGGGCGGACGCTGATGTCATTGGAAACCGCTGCTGGAGTACGCTCCTGACGAAGTACGTTTACCTTCTTTCTCAGCCCATTGAAACGACATGAATACAGCTATGAGGCCATCACTAAGTGTGTAGAAGGGAACTGGAAAGGAAAAAAAAAAAACAGTTTTATCTGCGAGAGGGAAAGAGGGCGAGAGAAAGTGTGTTTGTGTGTGTGTGTGTGTGTGTGTGTGTGTCTGTCTCCGTGTCTCTGTGTCTGAACGTTGAAAATATCTTGGTGAAGATAAAAAAGGAAGGAATTGGGTTTTACGGGCGTCACTCTGGCATTTATGCATATTTGTGTCAGAGAACTGCAAGAGAAAAACATGCTTA
>NW_001849536.1:77486-100053 GCF_000209065.1 Trypanosoma cruzi
AGGAGAGAAACATGCTTACGTATATTGTTATGTGCACACACGCACACACACACACACATACACACGCATGTACTCTCTTTATTTACTTCCCTTTTTTTTTTTTTACGTGTATATTAGAAACCGATGGAGGCAGACCCGGTTACTTTTGATGACGCGTCACCTTCATTTGTGCGTCGTAAACGATTGAGTGAACGTGTCGCTAATGTTCTGCAATTTGGGCGGCCGCCATCGCGCGGTGCCTCCAGCATCAATCGCTTAGCACCCAACGCGAGCACTGCACCACCGCGTACTCCACCACGTGCAATAAGAAAAACCCCTCAAGGGGGAACCACCACCCGACGCTCGGCGTCAACGGCTGTGGTGTTGTTGGCCCCTCCAATTGATAAATTAATTATCGGGACGCATGACGTTGCCACGCAGCATGGGGAGGCACAAACATTAAAACATCAAAAGCGAGCATTGCCGAGGAATGACACTCACATACATTCAGTCCATGTACCGAGAGGCTTAAAGGACTTCATAGCTGCACCTGCGTCTTTGCCAGTCACGAGCGATCAAGCAATCCACAATAATTGTTTCCCTTCTCCTTCCTCTTCCTTTGTTTCCACTGCCTTAACAGCTGAGGTATTGGGTAGAAGTGCATCCCAACACTCCCGCGGGAAACAGATGTCGCAACCACACCAACCCCAACAGGAGGGAAGCCCCGGTATTTTGTCGAGTCAAATGACACCCTTAAGTTTGCGGAATTTGTCATGTGGCGATTCATCGTGTACAGGTGAACTGGCTGTGTTAGAGAGAACATCAAGAGGAGGGGAACGAGGGGAAATCAATTTGACGCAATACGCGACCAAATACGTCGTCCCATGTGTGATGGAGGAGAAGGAGGAAGAAGAAGAAGAAAAGGAGATGCCTGGTCCCCCGTTTCAACAAGAAGAATACGAAGAAAAGCGACATGTTTCTCATCAAAAAGCAATGGAGACAAAATGTGACGACAGCAGAATTCATTCCATACCTTCAACCTCTTTCTTGGATGGTGCAACGCCTCCCACAGACATGGAGACCGATGCGCTACAGACGCGGAGGTCTGTCTTTCGTCCAACGTCGTTTTTGTCACCTCCATACGAAAAAATTGATGTCACAACACTACTGGTAGTGGCTAAGGGCGGGTTGAGTGTAAGTAGCAGCGAGAACTATCACCACAACAAGAAGAGCCATGCAGGTGAAATGGGCATGAAACTTACCCCTGGGCCGCTGCTTGTGCGTGTGTTTGTGCCTCAAACCATGTTGGAGGAGACGACCGTACTTGACCTCAAGATGGAGGTGGAGCGTCATGTTGATATCGCCGCCGCACAGCAGACGTTGAGAGCCGACGGTGTAGTGCTGTTGGATGAATTGCCGCTCTCCTTCTTGGATCCCTCGACAATTCTCTTCATGGATGTAGAGCTCCCCTCGGAAGACAGGAGGGAAGAACATTCAAGGTGGAGGAATAGGCATGCGGTGCCGCAGACGGATTCCCCACCTGCACTGCAGCAGTGTGAGGCATCTTCGTTGCCATCACCGCCTGTGTGTGATGCTTTGTTAGAGCAGATGGAGAAGTTTATGCGAGCTCCGGTGAAGCAACCACACGTGGCGGCAGAGAAATCTGCCATCTCCTCCTCCGCCACCTCCCCCGCAGATGCCTTACGCCCAACGATATTAAAAGTCACAGTGAGTCCGACAACACACTCAACAAAGATGAAGGCTCCTCATGTGACGCCCGCCATTGTTAACACCAATAGTAGTCATCAAGCGGTTTCTCTGGAGAATCTTCAAAGTGCCAATTGCATGGAGACGGCTAATGATACGGACAACGCTGATGATGATGACGATGGGATGACGCATGAGAGGAAGAAACAGAACACGGCAGATGTCACCGCCATTTTCCCACCCCAAGGCACGGCAGACCCTTCCGGCAGCGTATTGTTTGGTGTTGGTTCGGCTATGCACAGAGACACTGCGGATGCGGATTCCATTTTATCTAAAAGACCATCTGTGAATTCGCATGGGTTGCTGGAGGACGCCATGACACGAGCGCAGCAACAGGTGGAGTTGTTGTCATGGCTCTGTAGTAGATCTGTTCACTCCGGTAAACGAAGCGGTGGTAATTCTCTGAGCGGGAACGTAAGAAGAGAGTAAAGAAAAAAAAAAAAAAAATGGAAAGAGAAGAAAAGAAGAGGGGAGGAGGACCTCAAGAAGTCGAAGATATATATTTATAAATATATATGTGTGTATATATATATAATATAATATAATATTATATTATATGATAGGGTGCTTTTTGTGCCTTTTTGCTACTTGTGTGTATTTGAGAATTAATGCCTGCCTTTCCTTTTATTATTTATTTATTTATTATTTATTTATTATGCATCCTTCTGTGTATATTTTTATTCATGTACACTTCCCACGAACGGATTGTCCATCTTCTTCTTCTTTTTTTTTTTTTTTTCTTCATTGTTTTTGTTGTTGCCTTCACTACCGGCATTCTTGTCTATCGCCGTAAGGAGCTGGAAGGTAGCAAGAGTCCACCATACATACACATAGAAAGGAAAAGAAAAAAAAAAAAAAAAACAACGCCGACAACAAAGAAACTGTGGGGTTTTTGTGTGTGTGAGTGGGGGGGAAAGAGGAGGTGAGTAAATATTATTAATTGGCAACAATAACAAGAATAACAAGAAGAAGGGATTTTTATTGTTATTTATTTATTTTTATTGGATTCCGTCAATGGTGCAGGATGCGGTAGTGGAGAAGGAATTTTTCTTAGACCCCGTTAAGAGGCATGGAAATGAAATTACAAATGAAATTTTTTCAATAAGTGTAAATAACATCATTTCCTCAAATTATAGTGAAGGATATATTTTGAAAAGTACATTGTATAATCAAAAAGTAAAAGGTTTTACATTACTTGAAATGACTTCTAAAACAGCATCTGGGAAACTTAAATTAGCATCTTCTTTTTTATTTGCTATAATGTCTGTTAGTATTATGATGCTTACTAAAACTATCCTTACAGAATTTAATTTTCATTGTTTTATCTTTGTTGGTTTTTTACAATACGTAACAACTATGGATGTATTACTTCTAAGACGATGTATAGGTTCTATCCATTTCCCATTAAAGGGATTTGTACGTATTGTCCTTGTGGAACTTTTTCCACTCCCTATGGTATTTATGTTTAATACCCTTACTGGCCTTGGGGCAACTCAATCACTGAACATGCCACTTTTTGTCCTACTACGTCGCCTTTCTATTTTTTTAACACTTCTTGGGGAGGTGATATTTTTAGGCTACAATCACGGATGGGAAACACGTATTGCCGTTATTCTTATGATTATAGGGGCTTTTATCGTTACGAGCTTTGAGGTGAGTGTACCGGTCCGTGGAATTGTATTTGTACTTTTCAACGATGTCTTAACTGCATTGAATGGAATATTGACACGTATGAAAATGGATGAAAACCAATTTAGTTCTGAAGGGATCATGTTTTACACAAATGCCTTTGCAGCATGTTGTACGGGAATTATGTTATTGTTTGATTTCCGATGGGAATGGACGGATTTAATGCATTTTGATGGTTGGACTCCTATATTTATTACGTTTCTTATCATCAATGCTTTCTCTGGATTTGGTATTACTTATGCGACGTATCTTTGTACAAAACTTAATTCCCCATTAACGGTATCAATGATTGGTGCTGGGAAAAATGTCTTTACATCTTATGTTGGTATGTTATTTAGAGATTATACCTTTTCTATACCTTCTTTTATTGGGATAAATATCTCTGTTTTAGGTTGCCTTTTATATAGCCATCGTGAGTTTGTGCGTATCATGCGACGGCAGGAAGATGGGGATCTGACGCATTCAGAACAGTGTGTAGCAAAGAGGGAAAATCCATGAGACATCTACAAGAGAGAAGAAAAAAGAAAAGCGGGGAGCTTTTTTTTTTGGTGCATTTTGGGGCCAATGACAATATAATTATATATAAAATACATGAATGACTAAATTGAAAGTATATGTAAAGAAGTAGAAAAGAAAACGTCATCATCTTTAAAAAAATATTTATATTTATTTATTTATTTATTTATTTATAATGAATTAAATTCAATATTATAAATAAATTAAAAATGAAGGATAATATACATATACATATATACATATATATATATAAGTGAAGTATTATTATTAATTATAATTGTGAGTACAGTTTGTTATTTATGCATCTAATGGAAGCATTCTATTTACCGGTGGCAAGAGGGAGAGAGAGAGAGAGAGAGAGATAATAATAATAATAAATGAAGAAATTATTTAGTAATAATGACGGTTTTTTCCTGTTTTTAAATATAAAATACACATGTATGCATGCATGTATGTATATTTCCTTGTTTTGTGATGTATCACATGTCCGTACGCGTATAAATACATTTGGTACGTGTGTTTGTGTGTGTGATGCGTTTTTTTTTTCTTTTTAATCCTTTTGTTGTTATTGCAGCCTTGACCCCACTTTACTGCCTTTTTTGTTGTTGTTTTGGACCCCTTTTTATTCCCCTGTTTTTTCTTTATTTTTTATTTGTTTTTATTTTTTTTTTTTGCTTTTGCTTTTGCTTTTGCTTTTTGATGTGTTAGTTCTTCTCTCAACAAAAGCCACACCACATCCCCCTCCACATAATTATACACACACACACAGAGAGGGAGAGGGAGAGGGAGGGAGGGAAAGAGAGGGAGAAGGAGAGGAGGGGTGAGAAAACAACAACAACAGAAAAAGGAAAAAAAAAAAATAATAATTGTGGGGTGTTACTGCGGGCTTGCGGTCAAAGACGGCAGTGTACTGCCGCCGCTGCCGCTGCCTTCACCATCTTCGGGTACAGCAAGAGAAGTAAACAGAGGACAGTGAAAGGGGGAGGGAATTCAAAAGGTCATACCCTTTGCTTTTTCTTATTATTATTATTATTATTTGCGTCAAGGTGACTCACCGTGCACCCACCTGAAGTGTTTTTTTAATATATAAATATATATAAATATATAAACACTTGTTTACCACTGAGGTGTGGTTGGACGGTGTCGACATACAAAATACAGAGAGAGAGAGATCAATAGAGAGAATAGGGGAATTAGTATTATTTCTTGGAAGGGACGTTTGTCTGTGTGTGTTTGAAAGGGGGAGAAAAAGAAGAAGGAGGGGGGTGATGGGAAAAGCGGAGGGCATTCGTATTTTTTTGCGAATTCGCCCGGCTGCGGAGGGCGGCCTCTCGCGGCCCCCCTTCAACAACAGCGGTGGGGGGGTGGAGCAGGGCACCTACGCCGTCGATCACACCTTCGACCTCTCCACCGTACACTTCCACGTGGATCGCCGCCTGGAGACGGATGTTGTGAACAACACAAGGGAGGACTATCGTTTTACCTTCCGGCGGGCCTTTGAGCCAAGTGCGACGCAGGAAGAGGTGTTTAACGTCGTTGCAAAGGACTGCGTCCTGGCGGCATTGGACGGCTACAACAGCACCATCTTTGCCTACGGGCAAACTGGCAGCGGTAAGACGTACAGCATCACAGGCGGTGCGGAGAGTTACGAGGATCGCGGCATCATTCCACGGGCGTTGGCGCTCATCTACGACGAGGTGGCGCGGCGGCAGCGGGAGTGTACATGGAGCATCGCTGTGTCGTACCTGCAGATATACAACGACAAGGGGCAGGATTTACTCAACCACGGCCGTGACGCGCGGCGGTTGGAGGATCTGCCGACGGTGACGATTCACGACGGAGACGAGGAGGAAATGCTGCTGAAGGGGCTCGCACAACACGGGGCACCGAATGTGCAGGAAGCGCTTAACCTGCTATTCCTCGGCGACACCAATCGACTCTACTGTGAGACACCAATGAACAAGACGTCCTCGCGTTCGCACTGTGTCTTTACGATTTACCTCGAGGCACGCGCCCATGGTTCTTCTGTCGTGCGTCGCTCGAAGTTAAATCTTGTCGACCTCGCCGGCAGCGAGCGCGTGTCGAAGTCGGGGGTGAGTGGGACGGTGCTTACAGAGGCAAAACACATCAACCTCTCGCTGCACTATCTGGAGCAGGTCATCATGGCTCTCAGCGAGCAGGCAAGTGGTAGACGCGAGCACGTGCCATTTCGTAACTCCTTCATGACAATGGTGTTACGTGACTCACTAGGGGGGAACTGCCGCACAAGTATGCTTGCCACCGCCCATCCCGCAGCGGAACACCTGCCAGAGACGATCAGCACCTGTCGATTTGCGCAGCGCGTTGCGATGATTCGACAGGATGCACACATCAACGAGGAAGTGGATCCACAGCTCTTAGTGCGGAAACTTAAGGTGGAGTTGCAGCAGCTACGGGATCAGCTGGCTTTTTACACAAAAGACGGGGGCGGTGCACCGGATCGTGAGCTCAGCGATGATGAGAAGCAGCGGTGTCAAGAGATGGTGCGGCGGTATGTCTCAGAAACCAGCAACGATGGACGTATTGAAGGGTTTGAAGGGGATTTGGCACGCATTTATTACTGTTTTGATGTGATGAAACGCATGTTAACAACCGGCGGTCATACGGCCGGGCATCGTTCCGGGTTGACGGACGGTGGCGGGGGGAGTTTTAGCGAGTCTGCGGGTGCCCCGCTTTCACAACAACAAAAACAGCAGGAAGAGGAGGAGGAACAGAAAAGGTTGGATGTCTACCGTGCCCGTATCGATGCATTAGAGTTAAGTCTACAGCAGAAGGAGAATGAGATGAATATGCTCTTTGGTGTCTTGCAGAAGGCACAACGGGCCCAGTTTAACGCAGAGACGCAGACCGGCCTTACCGCAATTACATCGTTTAGCCTTAGCGGCAACAATGACAACACTTTTAGTAATAATACCAGTACCACCAATAGAGACTCGCATACATCCGCAACGCTGCAAGAAGGGAATTTATTTTCATCACCCATACCGCAGCAGGCGCTTGAAAACGGGAGTCATGGTGCCGTGGGTTTGCATCGTCGTGCGTTGCACGATCGACTTGATGCGGCGCAGGCTACGGCCGTCGATGAGTTTTTCCGCAAACAGGCACAACTCAACGAGGTGTATGACCTTTCCGCCCTCACGGATGCAGACCTTTTAAAGGACCGCGCGACTGCCTTTGAGGCCTTTCATCGCTCCTACCGCCACTGTGCGGAGATGGAAGGCAATAAGCGTGAGCTGAAGCAGCGATACGATACATGCAAAGCCACCGCCCGACAACTGAATGATGCTGTAGACCGCATCAAACACCTGAAGGCGAATATTCAGCGCCTACGTGCGGAGCGGGCGTTACAGGGTGTTGAGGAGGTGGATGATGCGGAACGTGCCTTGCTAGAGGAGCTGACAGCAACGAAGGCGGCATACAATGATTTTGCCACCTCTTTACGGCGACAAAAGGAGGAGATTGACGCCATGCATCTTTTTATGAAGCGGTCGCAGGAGCAACTGACGAGAGACTTTGAAGAATGGCTGCAGATTCGACAGCAGCAGCTCGCCATGGTAAGGAATGGGGGCGGGAACGGCATCCCTAAGAACGGTAGCACACAGCTTATGACAACAACATCCGCATCAACGCCCATTTACTCGTCGTCTCCCGCAAGTCAAAATCTCCTGAAACATTCGAACTCTATGCCGATACAATCTTCACAACAACAACAAAACCAACAACAGCAGCAGCAGTCGCTGCGGCTCGTCATGTCATTGTCGAACGTGCCGTCGGAACTTCCGCCACTGCGGGAGGAGGTCATGAGTTCTGCACGGGGTTGGACTGGTGGAAAATGGCCACCCACAAATAGGGCGACAGGCGACAGTGGAGAAGCCAACAACGGTGGTTTGGCGCCCCCGTTGTTGGCCACTGCCTCAATGGACCTTCTGCAGCCGCATCCTGCCACCGCACCGCCATCCGTTAGGCCGGAGCGAGCATCGCCGCCCATCCCAACACGCCGCGCACCACTCAATCCAATTTCATCGCCCAGCCGCGCCCCGCTGGGAACTAATAGCTGGACGGGGAGGGATGCGTTCACTTCATCGTCGTCGTCGATCTTGGGTCAGTCAGGGTCAAACAACGAGATTCCAAACCCCTACGCCCCAGAACATCGTTCCACAGGGGACGCTGCTGCAGATAAGCAACTCGCCGCCTTGTATAGGGCACGTGATTCAATGCGCCAAGAATTCAAATCTTAAATATCCCCCTCTTTGGTTTTCTTTTTTTTTTTTTGTTTTTTCAAGAAAGAATGAAAAGTCAAGAAGATTAAAAGAAAAAAAAAAAGGAAAGAAAGAAAGGAAAAGAGCCTTAAATTTAATGCCGTATGGATTTGGATTTGTATATGCATGCGGTTTACTTGTTGTTTTTTGTGTGTTTGTTTGTTTTTTTGTTGACGTTTTTTTGAGTTGTTGTATATACATATTATATCATTTACTGTTTTCTATGTACCTTGTGAAGGACGGTTTGTATTTGCTCTATGCGTGAATACATAACTTAAAATATATTTATATATATATAAATACATATGTATGTATTTATCCATGTCTTTCTTGATGTGGGAATCATGCATGTGGTTTTGGTGTGAACTGTTTCTTGAATACAGCTGGCGTTATGTGTGTGTGTGTTTGTATTTTATAAATGGCTATAACATTTTCTATAGATAGAAGGATGGAGCCGTGTATTTGTGTGTATGTGTGTGTGTAGGGAGGGGAGGAAAGATGCGCAGTACATAACAGTGAAGTAAACGCATGTATACATTTGACGCGGACGGTGCAAATGTGCGTTGTGTATCTTTGACTTGTGTAAAATAAAAATAAGGAAAATGAGAGAGAGAGAGAGAGAGAAGGATAAATGTACGCCAGTATCCTTCTCTAATCTGTTTTTTATTCTCTTTTTCTCTCTTTCTCACATGCTCCCTCTTTGCCGTTGGCGGTGGGTTTGTTTTTTGTTTTTTGTTCTTTAGGGAAATCACAAGGAATTTCGTGGGAGTAGGGGCAAAGGGGAGGGGACATAAACAAACAAGAGGTGAAAATGCCCCCCAAAATGCGGCGGTGGGTTGTTGAGGATCCAAACAACACATGGAATCATCAGCTCATGCAGGCATCTTTGCGGTACAGTCTCACGGATGCGGAAGCGCTGCTTCAAAACGGTGCGGACCCCGTAAGGGCCTGTGAGGCGGTGCCGTTTTATAAGGAGCCACTTCCTCCGCTTATCGCACTGCTACTTCAAAGCCGTTACACCGCCGAGTCCGTGGCGATGATGAAATGGCTCCTGGAACACGGTGCATCGGTATCGCAGTTTATTCCGTTGGAGGGGAAAGACTTGCAAACGAGCCCTGGTGAAAATGGAACAATTCTACACTTGTTTGTGCAGTTAGGACAACCTGCATTTTTATTGGATTTGCTCATTCTGGTGGGTGAACCGAGGCCTGTGCCGGGATCGATACAGAAGCGTCTGCCACGTCCCGATCGACCGATAACACCAGGGATGTCGACATTTACGGTTGGTACAGGTGCCAAGGGATCCGCGACGCGAGGGGCTCAGGGCAGCTCTTCAGGAAATAGTGGAAAACGCGGCGCACGTTTATCACGCATGACGACAGATGCCGCTGCATTGCTAGCGTCAAATAATTTTGTGGATCCAGCTTTTCACTTGGATGGAAATGTCATTGATTTTGAGGCCCGTACCTCTGTGAATGGCTGGACGGCGATGGATCTCGCCCTGCGTTGTGGGGACGCGACAATGGTGCAGTTGCTTCTATACTATGGTGCTCCGGGTGTGTTTCATCGTCTTGTGAACGGCACTCAGACTGCACTGGCACGTGCCTGCACGACGGGTGACAAGGAACTTGTGGAACTCCTGCTGGATGCAGGTGATGCGATTGGGCAGATATCACTGGATGGCCGCTACACGTTAATTCACTACGCAGCAGGGCAACCTGCCATTCTTGATGTGTTGCTGGCACGTGGCCTCTCGATTGATGCGGTAAATGCGCTGGGTGAAACCGCTCTTGTCTCTCTCATTTGTTACGGGCAAGGTAACAATGGAGAGCATGCCATCCGTGAGGCCCCACGGTCATCGGATGCCGCGAAACTGGCGGCGCTACCAACACCGGCATTGCTGAATTATATTTTAACACCCATGCCCCCAATTGCTGTGCCGCCCCTCAAGCAGTTAAGGTCAGCGAGTTCAACGAGCGCTGGAATTGGGATGGATATGGACTTCCCACGCATGACGCATGAAGCTGACGCATGGTGGTACTTTGCATCAAACTGCAGCACATGGACGATGATACAGAATTTGTGTGACCGTGGTGCGGATGTACACGGCGATGCACCGCAGGGGGAAGAAGAGAGGGTGGAGGAACGTTCAGTGAATAACCGTTGCAAGGGGTCTGGTGTGGCAAGGCAATTGTATTTAAATCCCTCATCTAGCAACAGTCAGTTGCCATCGGAGCAAAGTGGAAGTTCGACCAACGTGCATTTCAATACCAGCTTGGCGGGGATGAGTGCGATGGAAATCCATGCGGAGGGCCAGATGAACGAGAAGGATATGACCGTACCCAGCATGCAATTTGTTACACACCTGACTCCGTTAATGCATGCAATTGTAGCATATCATCCGGAATTGATTCGTCGGCTTGTCGTTGAGTTCCATGCGGATCCTATGGTTCGAGATGCAAAAGGGGCTTGTGCATTACATTACGCCGCCATTGCACGAAATCCAAGTGTAATGGAATTATTTTTATCCCCACTTGTGATTCCAGGACATGCAAACTTTGATATCAATGCACAAGACTGTCTTGGGCGTACGCCGCTGCATTACGCTGCGGCATGTGGCAACAGCGGGGTTGTACGTGCGTTACTGAAATCATCTTCGTCGTTGATTGCCGGAAGGACGGATTACGCGGGGCGAACACCACTTCATCTCGCTGTTTTGGCAAGTGAAGCAAATGTCGTGGAGCTCCTGTTGCGGCACGGCGAGACGGTCGCGACGGAGTCACAAAGTACGGTATCGGCTGTATCCACAAGGAAGAAATCCGTCATTACAAGGCGAAAGGCCCGACAGCCATCGCTAAATGAAGTAAATGTCCCTGATCATGCCGCGGTGATAGATGTGGAGGCGGAGGACAGGTTGGCCAGTCAAACAGCACTTGAAATGGCGGTTTACGTTACACGTGATGCAGAAATCGCCCGCCTACTACTCACATTGGGGTACGCCTCTGCGCGACGTCCCAGCGGTCTGCCTACAGGCGGTTCTCTTCTCCATCGTGCGGTGGTGGATGGAACGATGGATATTCTGCTGCTTCTGCTGGAAAACTATGCCGATCCAAATGAGGTGGATAACTTGGAACAAACCACGTTGCATCTTGCAACTCAGTCAAATCTTCCGCAGGCATGTGAAATGGTACGTGAGTTACTGCGCTTTGGTGCGACACCGGAGGCACGGAGTGGATGCACATTAGAAACCCCTATTCTTATTGCCGCTCGTCGTGGGGATGCGGACATGTTAGATCTTCTTTTGCATCAACAAGAGGAATTTAGCTCCGGGAGACCATTGCTCTTGCATGGGGCGAAAGGAGCGCAACGGGAACGCATGCGTCATATTCCACGTCCTCGCCCGAACGCGTCGTCGCCGTCGAATCGCCGCAATGGCCGACAGCAGCAAAAACAGGCTCCAACCACACAGTCATCAGTACGTCGCGGTCGGCAGAAGCAACAACAACCTACAGTTGGGGACGCTTCACTCTCCTCCGATTTGAATGATAACTCCATCCTTGGCGTTGCCGCCAACAACAGCAACAGCAATATCAACCCCATTGGCGGTACGGACCTCCGGGGAAGACATTCCACTACCCCTATAGCAGTGTCTGGTTCCACTACGGCGGAGGTTGGGGAAAGTTTTAGTGGGAATGTTGAATCTGAGGGGCAGAAAACACAATTGTCAAAACCACAACACCTGCTGCTTACAGATGGTCGCGTGCGTACGACGCTGCATTATCTCTGCGCACACAGCGAGGCATCAAAGCAGGCCGCGCTGCTGCCCATTATCCAAGAAATTTTGGGGTGTTCGATTGCGCCTACGCTGGTGCTACAGTTGGACGCCGATGGTCGGCTTCCTCTTCACGACGCCTGTACCGCCGGTTACGCCGCGGCAGTTTTTGAGCTGCTTAAGTGCGATGATGGGAGCTGTGCATTTCAGCTGGACTCACGTGGGTGTCTTCCGCTTCACTACGCCGTGTTGGCCAACGACGTGGCCAGCATCACGGCACTTGTAAAAAGCGTTGGTGTATGGCTGCCATGCGCTCTTAAGGGCAGCACATGTGCAATGGATGATGATCGACTGTTCCCTATTACCGATCGTATTCTGCAGCAAGGCCCACATTCTCAAAATCATCATGAACGAGGCGACATTCAAATGCCGTCGCAAGAATACCCACACCGTCACGGCGTGAACCCACTTTGTGGGGTCGGTCGCTGCAATAAGTGGATCAACACTCCCTGGGAATACTTGAATGTGCCTGATGATATGGGTCGGACGCCAATGTTGCTTGCTGCAGAGTTGGGTCATTTGAAGGCCAGTAAGGCTCTGATGCAATGGATGCAAGTATGCTCCAAATCAAGACATTATTAAGTGGATAATTGCCACTTCCACACTTAACCGTCAGAAGACCTTTTTTTTTTTGTTGTTGTTGTTTTGACGCGGATTGCTCTCAATTCTTTTCTGACGGAATCGGCGTCGTTAGGAATGGGATACACACAGGAAGAAGGGAAGATGGAACCAATGTAAGTATGAAACCTTTTATTTCCGCTTTAATGAATGAGGAATGTAAATTAGATCCAAGAAACACGAGAATGAAGTATATATATATATATGGAGAAAGAGAGAGGGAGAGAGGGGGGGAACGAGAGACCGTTTCTACATGCACACACGAATATGCTCTATAAGTATGCCTTTACATTGTAACTTTGTAATGTAAATGTGTCATTATTATTATTATTATTTGGCTGGATTTTATTTATTTGTTACCTTTCTTTCTTTCTCTGTATGTATGTATGTATTTTGCTTCACTTCACAGCGGCACTTCCTCAAAAGTACAACTGTGTTGCATAATTTATTACAAGAAGTATTTAGGCGTGTATAAAGTCCATTATTCACCACCACCACTAATACCACCGGAACGGAAAGGGAGGAAATGGGAGTTGGGCAGAGTCGGGAGTTGCTCGGGAAGGTTAGCGATGAGCGCGTGTTCATTTGCACCAATCGTGAGGAGTTGATTGCACTGTTGGCGAATTTACAGAAGACGCTTCCGCCGGAAACAGATGAAGGTGGTGTAGATGAAATGAAAGACCAATACCCGGAAGGAGAGGAAAAGGAAAAAGAAGGGGAGAGATTGGATGAGACGACGGATAAGGCAGCGGCTCATGTCCCTGTGGAGGCGATTCATATTCCCAATCATTACCTCGGCGATGACGGATTTCTCTTAGGGCATCCTGAGGTGTTGCAATCACTTGCCGCCAGCACCGCGCTGCACTCACTTGACGTTGGCTACAACGCCCTCACTGCCCGTTCGGCTGAAGCACTTGTTGGTGGTCCTGGCACACCACCGAATCTGCAGTCGCTGAATCTCGCCGGCAACCACATGGGGCCTGCGGGATGCAAAAAAATTGCCGAATTTCTCGCCAAGAACCCCCCGCTTCGTGAGCTTTCGCTCTTTCACAATGGCCTGTACGATAGCGACGTGGAGCCGATCCTACGTGCACTTAGCGAGAACACACATCTACGGTTTCTTAACCTGGACTGCAACTTCCTTACGGGGGAATTCCTGCGGGTGCTGCTTGAGGTGCTGCAGTCCAACACAACCCTTGCCGTTGTTTGGTTTGACGGGCCATACCACCCAGACACATTGGAGCCGATGCGTCCGGCGTCATCTGTAGAGTTGATTCCAGGTGAAGAAGACACATCCGCAAATGCACGGTTTTTGTTGCGGAAAAGATTATTGCGTGCGGATCTTGCAGGGCGGCCACCTTTTCCGGCCAATCTCGTCCGGGAATTAGAGGTCATCCTTGCCCCACGGCGAGCGGCCTACTTGGCGGAGTTAAAAGCGGATGAAGAGGCTGAGGCGAGAAGAATAGCAACAGCAGAGGCTGCAGCAGCTGCAGTCCAAGTCGCACGGCGTCTCAAGGATGCCGCATGTTTGGCAATAGGCGATCAACAACAGATGGCGGACGGGGAAGAAGAAGTGTGCAACGACGCGGAACATCCGGAGGGGCAGGCGCAGGATGAACATACACCTCTTGACGGGGTTGTGGAAAAGGCCGTGGTGGAGCAGAAAGGCCGCACCGCATTGGGATCATCCTTCGACCCGCACACTTCCTCCGAGACGGGCCGGTGGAGGGTTGGATTCGTGGATGGAGCCAGCCGCAGCCAAACATCCATGTCGG
This sequence comes from Trypanosoma cruzi, assembly GCF_000209065.1. Taxonomy (NCBI): domain Eukaryota; phylum Euglenozoa; class Kinetoplastea; order Trypanosomatida; family Trypanosomatidae; genus Trypanosoma; species Trypanosoma cruzi. Next base: position 91,961 of record NW_001849536.1, read on the forward strand.
CCGCATTGAAGGGGGATTCTCACATCCCTACTTCAGCTCGGAGGACGCACACGCGGAATGTGAAGGGCGGCCTTGTTTCCGGGCGAGAGTTATCCAACGGCTTTGATCGACTGGTTCTTTTACCAACGGATAATAATTCAAGCACCAAAACAATTTGGCACAAAATCACAGGTCCGCCATACCGACTGCGTGCGTGTTGGTGCGATCCACGCGATGTGGCGATGCCGTACGGGAGTATATTGCACTACCACTGTAAGCACGAACCAACGGGAGGGGATATGGGTGAAATTGGCACCAATGACAAACCGCTGGAACACAAAAATCCGTCCACTCGAGCCAATACGCGAAGAGTGTTACAACGCATTTTGAAAGGTTCGTCCAAAGAAAGTAATGAAGGGAAAAAAGTTGTCTACAATGGTTGTAAGGCAACAAGTCATCGTTGTGAGTCTATCGGTTTCTACGGTAGTTCAAAACCAGACAGAAGTTCCGTATTTTTCTTTGCGAGTCCACATCCAATGCATGCAATTTTTGCTGAGCCGGCTTTGGATGCCCGTTGAGTATTTTGAGGAGGAAAAAACAAACAAACAAAAGGGAAATAATTTGATTTATAAGGTTTTTTAATTCTTTTTTTGTTTGTTTGATGGTGATGCTTATTGTTGTTTTTATTATATGTCAGCACAAAGTTCTCATTTTCTCTATCTCTCTCTTTTTCTCATTCATACGAGTGGAAGGGTTGCTTTTATGCATTTATGTATTTATTGATGTAATGTGTATGTGGTGAACAACACGGAGGAAAATGGGGAAGGAAGTGAGCATGTATTATATTCATGAGGGGGAAATGTTATACTCATGATGGTAGAATTGACATTGTCAATCTATTTGTTTATTACAATGACTGTCCCATAACACAATGTATGTATATATATATGTATATATATATTCGTGAGGTAAAAAATAATATTTTTTTTTTCTTTTTCTTTTTTTCTCTATGCTGTTTATTTGTTATTGCGACACGTATTTTCTTTGGCACTTGTTTTTTTTTTTTTTTTTGGTGTTGTGTATCTCTTGAAGGGGTTAGGTGGGGAACGATTACATTTTAGGTGTTTGTTTGTGTGTTTGTGTGTTTGTGTGTGTGGCTGTCTTTTTGGTGCTGTTGGTGGTATTGGCGGTTGCAACGGTACATGTGTCTCTGATTGGGATATCCGAAGAAAAGAAGGAAGTTACATCAATAGTGAGAAGATAGGCGGTAGTTAGAAGGGAGTGGTTTGGGTAGCCAATGAGGAGAAATGACATAAAAAGACGCCTGTTGGATTCTTTAATTTCCTATTGGCGTTGGAATCGAGAAAACCTTTCGAGGAATTTTTCTGCATTTGTGGAAAATGGCAGGCACGTGATTGGTATGGATGGTCCTGTGGAGGCAGGTAGTGAAAAGGACATGGGGCGTGGGAATTCATCCATGCCTCCTTTTTTTTCCTCGATGCCGCCATCATCATCATCATCATTGCCGCTGGATGCCATGAAACGTGTAGTACACGAGCGTCGCTCCTGCAAGCGATTTGACCCAACAAAGTCAATTGACCTCGACGTGGTTTCTGATCTTCTCGCCATGACGGTACGGGCTCCTACCGCCCTGAACTTACAGCCGTGGGTGGCTGTTGTCATACACGAGGAGGAGCAACGAGAAACCCTCTCGCGTGCGGCCCTGGGGCAACCGCAGCCTCGTGACGCACCGGTGACAGTTGTGTTCGCTGGTGACATGGAGCCGGAGAGCAATGCCCCGGCCGCGCTTGAGATGGGGCTGGAGAGTGGGTACTACCACTCACTTTATGGCGCAGCCTATCTGCGACATGCGTACTACCTACTTCACGGTGGCCCATGTGAAGTCATGTCACATGTCAAGGCGATTGTGTCTGCATGGTATAGTGAAAGCACTGGCAACGCGATGCTGTCGGTTCCTAGAAATAAGCAGGCGTATGCGTGGAAGCAGGTTATGATACCGGCAACGACGTTTCTTTATCTTGCAACAGCAGCAGGGTTTGACACGGCAATTTTGGAAGGGTTTGATGAGGCGCAGGTGCGGCGTGTGGCAGGGTTACCGCCACGATTCACAGTGCCGGTGATTATTAGTGTTGGGCACGGTGCGAAGAACGGTTTTCACTCCGTACGCAGCCCACGATTTCCCACGAAACATTTGGTTCGGTGGGGAAAGTTTTGAAGGAAACGCGCATTGAAAGAGAAAAATTAGTAACGACAGATAACCGAGGCCGCTTGCGGTGGCACACACACACAAAAAAAAAAAAAAAAAAAACCCTGGGGAGGGGAAGGGAGAGGGGAATAACATGTGCTTCTGCGGAGGCCAATAAATAAATGAGGCGAGAATGGGGAGATAAGGATGAGAGAGGAAGAGAGGAGCGTGGGGGAATGGAAAGGAGATGGAAAAGTGCAGGTGCGGTGGCGGCGCATATATATATATATATATATATATATATATTTCCGCAACTTCTTGTTGTCTTTGTGTGTGTGTGTGTGTGTGTAAATAAAGATGATGGGATCCGCGACTCTCTCTCTCTCTCTTTACATGTGTCTGCATCTCTTTTTTTGGTATCTTCATATGTCTTTATTCTCTGCGTTTTGTCTTTTCTCTTTTTTTCTTTTTCCTCCCTTTTCTTTTGCGTGTGTTTGAAGTGCGGTGAAGTGAGAAGGGTTTAGCAAAGCCTAATTTGCCTGCGACATGTCAGCAGGCAAGGGAGGAGGGGAAATGAGAGAGTCGCCGGCCGGCAAAGAGATGCACTCCGTTGGGTCGTCGATTGAGTTTCAGGTGTGCACAGACTCCAAGGCAAGTAGTCGCGCGAATTCAGATGGCGGCGGTGACGCACCCTCCTTGCGTGAAGAAGTTTGTGGTAGCGGTGTCGTGAGTGGCGTCCATGGCTCCCCACCGGCGTCGTCAGGGCCCACCGACCGACGGCACGTTGCAGCGGCGGTCGAAGGAGTGGGGTGCGCAATGACACAAGAGAGAGATGACGACAAGAACGGACATGCCCGCCCGCACCAGAGTACACCTGCGTTGCTGCTTCCACTGCCACAAGGAGCGGCATCAACGATGGAGGGCGCGGTGGCGCAGTCGACATCCCCGGGCAGACTGTCTCGTCCGACGGCGACGGTGGAAAGAACAGCGAGGGATGACTTCAGCAGCCTGAATTCCGCGACGGGCCGTGGGGAGCAGCGTGGGCGCAGTGACCCACGCGGTGACGAGAAAAAAGCGAGGATTCACGCCAAGGCCGCGCCTCTTCCTGCCGCAACCCCCTCACATGGTCGACTGATTGACGACAAGTCGGGTGGCTGCTGGGCCAACTGTGGGCCCAAAGTACGGTTTCCGTTTTTTAAGGGCTTCCGCGGCATGTTCTCTTCAAATAAGAGGAAGAAGAGCCAACAACATCAGGGAGGCATTGCGCGTGAGGCACATGCATCTGAAGGGGCGCCCGCAGGAGGGATGGCAACAGCAATCGTGCCCATGGATGAATCTCGGTTTACTTCTTTTGTTACTCCGACGCCATCACCTCCTGTCGCTGCTGTTTTCAGACCCAGCGACGAGGAGGGAAAGGGAAAAGGTATTTTGGATGGATACAGGGTACACAACGAGGATTGGGCTCGGGAGTCTCATGGGAACGGGCAAGATGTGGAGGAAGATCCCAGACAACAGCGATCTCACGATATAAGGACACCGCCGCACTCATTGCAAGATGAGAAACTACAGGAAGAAGACGTTTCAAAGGCACGAGAGGCCAAGAAAGTGAAAGAGGTGACTGACGGTGGTGGTAGCGAGGCTGTAAAGGAGGTGGTGGAGAATGTGTCAAGATCTGTTCAGGCATCGCCGTCGCCCGCAGCCTCTGCACCGTTAGTCACATTGGTGCCGCCTGTGGGGACGGATTTTCACTCCAGATCAAACGCATCGACCCCACGGACGCATGAGGAGGAAGAGACTTCAGGTGCAGTCACACCGAAACTGTGTGATGATATTTATTCCACGAAGGATGAAAATTCATTGTGTTTTGAGTTTGAGGAGGAAAAGGAAGAGGCGAATGCGGACAGCAATGAAAGTCAGTTTGCATCGTCTCACAGCCTTCTGTTTGCAAATCTGGAAGTAAAGGCGTTGCCCAGTGCCGAAAAGGCCACAACGAGTTCTACGACAACGATGCTGACCGAGAAGGTTGTCCCTAATTGGCTGCCTGTGGTACCCAGACGGAGTGCACGTGATGAGTTCCGGGGACTTGCAACTTCCTCCGCGAAGAGGACACATTCATTCATGCGTGCAGCACAGCGCGGCCATGAGAGGCGTGCCAATGGGAATTATAACGCTTCACGTGAAACGTCGCATGTCACAATTGCTTCGTATCCGTGCCGTAGTCATTCTGCTTACGAGTCTACTCGCCGGATGCAAAATGGAAAGAAGAAACCCGAAGAGGGAGGAGAACCGGGAGATGACGAGAGGATGGCGACGATGATGATGAGGGCTTTAACGTCTAAAACCTACGCTTCGTTATTGCCTCCCACGTTTCACACCGCCGTCAGGTTTGGTTCACAACGGAATGGAAAGCAACCGAAAGAAAACAACAAGGCCGTGACTGCACGAAAGGCGTCCGTTGTGAGGTGGTACACGTCCACTCCACAGGCAAGGAAAAGGGCAGCTGCTGTCCTCAAGTCACGAAGGGACGAAAAAAGCAGTGGGCATTCGCTGCAGCAGAGGGTGGCTTCAAGGAACGGCGACAACAGCTGGACGAAGGAGGGCAGTGTTCATCTTAGTCTCGGGTCGTACGCCCAAATGGCCGCGAGGCGACGGGAATACATGGAATACATGCAAAAGGCAAAATCTCTTGCCACGTCGCATAGTATCATCAACAACAGTAGGAGCAGTGCTTGGAAAGACAAGAAACATTCGCATGGTGGCAAGGCAACATGTCCCGTTTTACGAGAGCCAACCTCGGGAATTGATTCCCCGAAGGAGTTGCTGCGGGAGGGATATGCAGCATACTGGAGATACCTTACCGCTTTGTTGATGCAGAATGGGAATAAAAAAGCGGGTCATACGGACGCGTCGATGGCGCGTTTATTTGGAACGTTGAAATCTCGGCGCTCGCCCTACACGGGGCTCACGTGGAGGGAATTTAAGTCACTGTTTTATCTAAGTAATAGTTTTTCAATGAACACAAACTCCTCCTTCCCTCTTCATGCCGGTGGCACTGAACCAACCACAGAGATGCAGGAAGATCCTTTTTTGGTACTCTCTATGTTAATGCGGCCATCATGTGCTGCATGTGGACCGGATGCACGCGAGCTGCAGATGTTGTATTTATTATCCAACGGCGGAAGGGAGCGGATTGTAACGCAGCCAACACGGGAGTGGCTCTATGAGTCCGTACCTACTGTCCCAAAACCAAAGTTTTCCACCATAACGCCAAAGAAGCAATCACACACGTTGGAATCATCACGAAAGAAGAACAACGCATTTGTGGAGAAGGGGACGCCATCTGGATCGCTTTTTTCATATGCGTCACAGTTCTCTACAACTGCACATGGAGCGAGGTGCAGCGATAATACGTTGGATAGGGACTCGTCCTATATTGCCGTGAAATTCGATGCGGTTGAGCCCAAGCAGCATGAGGCGCAACGGCGACGGGGTTTTAACGGTAATGAAGATCATGATGTAAGTGGGGCTCTTCCTTTTACAAATTCCCCTGATTCCACTGCTGGAGGTCATTTCTCCGACGTCATTTACTCCCCTAAGACAACAGAAGCAGAAGCAACTGTGGGTAATGTGGATGGAACGCGTCATGAGCACCAAAAACTTCAAGAGACAAAATATGCGCCGGATACTACTGACGCCCCTTCTGTACAGTCTATTTGTGAGCAGGCCTTTGAGAAATCGGAGGGAGGAATTTGTAAGAAACTTGATGCATTGGGCACCATGCCTGCGCAACATTTTCCAGGTATGTATGAGAATTATACGGAGAAATGTGAAGGAGATCTCAAGAGAAGTCATGTGAATGGTACCATAAACATGACGCCATGTGTTCATTCAGTTGTGAAATCCACCGACGCACATGTTGACAAGTCTCGTGACATGGGAGGCAGCAAGGAGGGAAAAGAGAGAAAGGGAAAGGATAACGATACACATGCCACATGGACGGAAGAGCGACGAAGTCTTGAGGAAAAATTAATTATTATTGCCGCTGAGCGAGATATGCTGATGGATCAGCTTCGTATATACAATACATACGATGAGGCAAAGCAGAAAAGAAAGAAGGAAACGCAACCTCAGCAGACACCATCAGGCACCGTATCATAGTTATGCATTAGTACTGGATGCTACCAACCGGATTTCTTGTCTATTATTTATTCTTTTTCTTTTCTTTCTCTCTCTCTCTCTCTTTCTTTTTCTGTTGTTTCTCCTTGTTTGAGGGAGAACATGCATTGCTCCTTTTCCTTCTTTATATGAATACATATATATATACTGCATCCTTCCGTCTTCTCCTTTATTTTTTGTGTTTGTGTGGGTGACTGAGGGCTTTATATGTGACAATCGAACTTTCATGGCGTTCACACTCTCAATCTCTTCTTATTCTCTTCTTACATGCCTGAATTTAATACATATATATATATATATATATATATTAAAATTAGGGCTTTGAAGTATATATTTAGCGTGCATTACTGTCCATTCAATTATTTATAGCAGTTTATTTTTATTTATTTACTTTTTTGTTATTGTTGTTTTTTTGTTGTTCTTTTTTTTTTTTTTTTTTTTTTTGCTTTTATATTTATTATTATTATTTTTTATTTTATTTCCTCTTCCCTTACTCTTGGGCCTACGACTTAAAACAGCGTCTATGCCACGGATAACAGTTGGGGGAGACGACGACCGTACGGCTGGTGGGGTCGTTATTCGGACCGATTCACAGGCCGATGCCGTCACGGTGTACGAGAACCAAATGTACGTGCGGCGCATCGCCAAGGTCGATCTTCCCGCCACGGTGACTGCGACGGGTGGGAATCCCGCCGGGGACGACGCTGGCGGCATGGAGGATGGGGACGACGTTCTGCAGCTGCTCTTTGCGATGCCGCGGGACTTTGAACGGGACTCCGTGCAAGTCCGATTTGACGAGCGCACCGCCGCCCTCGTCGTACTTCGTGGGGTTCTCTTTGAAGAAAACTCCGTCGAAGACGACCGTGACGCGGCAGCAGGAGACACGCAGCGGCAGGAGACGCAAGATGAGCAGGCCAAAGGGATCATGATGCAGTTACAGGAGGTGGAGCAGCAAATTGAACTCAACAAAGTTGAGCAAACTGCCGCAAGGGATGAGGCGGAACTGAGCGCTCACCTCTTTGCGCGGGCCTGCGGGCTTCTGTCGGATGGTCTGGGGACGGCACTGGAAGTGGGCTTCTGGGAGGCGCAACTCGCCGGGGTGGAGAATGCCACCGTGCACGCCAATGAGGAGCGGCGGCGACTGGAAAAAGACGCGGCCAAATTGAAGGTGGAGAAGGAGCGGCTGCAGAGTCTTCTGCGTGAAACGTCAAGCGGAGACTCGGCATCGAGTAAACAGACGGAGTCCGTGTGTATAGTTCTGAAGGTCAAAGAGGCGGTGCCACACGCGGTCGTGTACGTATCGTACATGTCGCCTGGTGCCTCGTGGCGTGCGGAGTACGAGGTAGTGCTGGACAGCCAGCAGCAGTTGATGACGCTGCGCTACAACGCCGTTGTGCAGGCGACCGGGGAGGGCCTCTACGACGTTGCGCTGACACTCTCCTCTGTCGCTCCACGTCGTGGCGCGGCGGAACCGCAAATGGAGCCGTGGCGCCTCTCCCCAACCTCACCGAAAATCGAATGCCCTCATATGTTGATGTTGATGAGCACGACGGATGGGAGCGTCAGGGGCTCCGCGCCGTCCATTGAGGCGGCGGCGGTGTCTGAGACGATGGGAATGGTGAATTTCACCGTCCCGTCGCGTCGCACTCTGCGTGGGGACGGCAGCAAACTTCGCGTCCCACTTACCGTCCTGCAGTGGAAGGCTGACGTGTCATACTCGACGGTACCGTCC
>NW_001849536.1:100153-103742 GCF_000209065.1 Trypanosoma cruzi
TGCACGAATGCGGACGAATATCAACTTCTCCCAGGCGACGCCACCGTCATGTTGGATGGCAACTTTGTCGCGAATACTTTTCTCACGCGTACCGCCCCTGGCGAGAAACTCCGCATCCCATTCGGCGTCGACAGCAGCATTGAAGTTCGCCGGAAGCTGCAGGAGCGATGCACGACAAATATGAAGACGAATTTATTTAACCGCGCGTCCAGGCAGCGACTGCTGCTTGCATACGCCACGACCCTCACAAATACGAAGTCGCAGGAGACCGTCACCGTGACAGTGCAGGAGCGCATCCCAAAGTCCAACGAACAGAAACTCACAGTACGCCTGCTGGAGCCGAAGACGGACGCGATGGACTGGACCGACGAGCGACAGCGGCGGCTGGAGGTGGACGGTGTGGTGGAGATGCAAGTCACGTTGAAGCCCGGGGCGGTCGTCACGGTGCCCTTCGCCTTTGAAGTGGAGGCCCCCATCGACGCGCACATCTACGGCCTGTAAAGCCACCCCTACACCATACCAACACATACAAACAAACAGACAGGCCACTTTTATAAATATATCTTTTTTTTTTTTTTTTGTTTTTTTTTTTGTTTTTTTTTTTGTTTTTTATGCGTACATATGAAAAGGCATTTTTGTGTTGTTTTACAAATCCCTATTTATATATTTATATTTATATGCAACCATCACATTTGTCACCCACCCACAGTGAAGAAAAAAAAAAAAAAAAACAAATAAAGAAAAAGCATTTTTACACGGAAATAACAGACATTTAATAGGTCAAAAGAATATGTATGACTGATATTGTTTTAATGCACTCTTCTTTTTTAATTATTATTATTATTTTTTTTTTTTTTTTGGAGGTTACCGGCTGCTGCACACACACAAAAAAAAAAAAAACCAACAACCAGCAACGCACATACATTGGAAACGCACGGTCTTTTTGCTCAATTTACACAAAATGCATTCATGTCCTTTGCTGTACTTCCATATTTCATAGATGACTGTTTTTTTTTTGTTTTTTTTTCTTCCCCTTTTGTTTGTTTTCCAAATATTCACTGCACATAACACAAGAAGGAAGATTCCAGCAACAGAAACTTCCAACCATTACCAATAGTAACACAGGAAGGGAAAAAAAAAAATATTTTAATCCAATCAAGAGCAAAATATTCAGCCATAAAAACAAGCTGCGATAAGATCCGTCAAAACAACCATGACAAGCACACAAAGACAACGATATATATATATATCTTGTCGCATGATGCATCCAATTCAATACTCACTCCGAGCGTGGTACGTGACTGGAGATAATCGATAACATGCACTACCAGCTGATGGCATCCGTGACTGGCTCTCTCCCTCTCTCTCTCTCCCTCTCCCTTGTGCTGCGGCTGCTGCAGCGCTATGGGACACTGTGCCGCAAATGATGTGTGAAAATGGAATTACCATCGGAAGGCGCCTGGCGCAGGTTGACGACAAGATGCCGTGTGCATACTACCTCAACTGTTACTCGTACCACTGAAGCGGCGTGCCCACCCCTAACCCTAACCCACCTCCCCCGTCGTCCCGCCGTGACAGTGATGACCACAAGCTGTTTGCACATTTGCCGACCCCGCGTGAGTGACCCACAGGAATCTAAGAACACCAGCTGATGCTTGACTGCACCCTCCCACCCTTGCGGCGCGGCGACTTGGCTCGACGGAGTGCGTGACTGTGATTAGCGATGCGTCTTCCACCTAACGAGGCTGATGATTATGACCCGATGCACGTCTTACATATTTATACTACACCAACGAATGTGGATGAGTCCCGCGAGGCAGCCAGCCGCCGCCCGCAGTCATACGTGTGTGTGTGTGCAGCCACTCCGGGCAGGGCGACGCCGGTTTGGTGGCGTGGAGTCCAATCGGTGCGGCGAGACGTGGACGGGTGCTGCGTGATGCGGTGCAGAGACTGTCGTGAGCAGCCCGCGTAACCGCCAGGCCGTGCGCGCCCCGTCCAACTGCTGTGCTTAGCGGGTGGACAGTCACGGACGGAGCACGCCCTTTCCCCGTGGCCGAGGCAGCGGTGTCGCTATGCGTCCCCGCAGACAGTGCGGTGCGACGGTACGAAGCACGCGCGAGAGCCCCGTTTGCTGGTTGTGTGCCCGCCGCATGATGCATCCAATTCAATACTCACTCCGAGCGTGGTACTTGACTGGAGATAATCGATAACATGCACTACCAGCTGATGGCACCCGTGACTGGCTCTCTCCCTCTCTTTCTCTCTCCCTTGTGCTGCGGCTGCTGCAGCGCTATGGGACACTGTGCCGCAAATGATGTGTGAAAATGGAATTACCATCGGAAGGCGCCTGGCGCAGGTTAGACAAGATGCCGTGTGCATACTACCTCAACTGTTACTCGTACCACTGAAGCGGCGTGCCCACCCCTAACCCTAACCCACCTCTCCCGTCGTCCCGCCGTGACAGTGATGACCACAAGCTGTTTGCACATTTGCCGACCCCGCGTGAGTGACCCACAGGAATCTAAGAACACCAGCTGATGCTTGACTGCACCCTCCCACCCTTGCGGCGCGGAGACTTGGCTCGACGGAGTGCGTGACTGTGATTAGTGATGCGTCTTCCACCTAACGAGGCTGATGATTATGACCCGATGCACGTCTTACATATTTATACTACACCAATGAATGTGGATGAGTCCCGCGAGGCAGCCAGCCGCCGCCCGCAGTCATACGTGTGTGTGTGTGTGTGTGTGTGCAGCCACTCCGGGCAGGGCGACGCCGGTTTGGTGGCGTGGAGTCCAATCGGTGCGGCGAGACGTGGACGGGTGCTGCGTGATGCGGTGCAGAGACTGTCGTGAGCAGCCCGCGTAACCGCCAGGCCGTGCGCGCCCCGTCCAACTGCTGTGCTTAGCGGGTGGACAGTCACGGACGGAGCACCCCCTTTCCCCGTGGCCGAGGCAGCGGTGTCGCTATGCGTCCCCGCAGACAGTGCGGTGCGACGGTACGAAGCACGCGCGAGAGCCCCGTTTGCTGGTTGTGTGCCCGCCGCATGATGCATCCAATTCAATACTCACTCCGAGCGTGGTACGTGACTGGAGATAATCGATAACATGCACTACCAGCTGATGGCATCCGTGACTGGCTCTCTCCCTCTCTCTCTCTCCCTCTCCCTTGTGCTGCGGCTGCTGCAGCGCTATGGGACACTGTGCCGCAAATGATGTGTGAAAATGGAATTACCATCGGAAGGCGCCTGGCGCAGGTTGACGACAAGATGCCGTGTGCATACTACCTCAACTGTTACTCGTACCACTGAAGCGGCGTGCCCACCCCTAACCCTAACCCACCTCTCCCGTCGTCCCGCCGTGACAGTGATGACCACAAGCTGTTTGCACATTTGCCGACCCCGCGTGAGTGACCCACAGGAATCTAAGAACACCAGCTGATGCTTGACTGCACCCTCCCACCCTTGCGGCGCGGAGACTTGGCTCGACGGAGTGCGTGACTGTGATTAGTGATGCGTCTTCCACCTAACGAGGCTGATGATTATGACCCGATGCACGTCTTACATATTTATACTACACCAATGAATGTG
>NW_001849536.1:103842-130448 GCF_000209065.1 Trypanosoma cruzi
TGCGTCTTCCACCTAACGAGGCTGATGATTATGACCCGATGCACGTCTTACATATTTATACTACACCAATGAATGTGGATGAGTCCCGCGAGGCAGCCAGCCGCCGCCCGCAGTCATACGTGTGTGTGTGTGTGTGTGTGTGCAGCCACTCCGGGCAGGGCGACGCCGGTTTGGTGGCGTGGAGTCCAATCGGTGCGGCGAGACGTGGACGGGTGCTGCGTGATGCGGTGCAGAGACTGTCGTGAGCAGCCCGCGTAACCGCCAGGCCGTGCGCGCCCCGTCCAACTGCTGTGCTTAGCGGGTGGACAGTCACGGACGGAGCACGCCCTTTCCCCGTGGCCGAGGCAGCGGTGTCGCTATGCGTCCCCGCAGACAGTGCGGTGCGACGGTACGAAGCACGCGCGAGAGCCCCGTTTGCTGGTTGTGTGCCCGCCGCATGATGCATCCAATTCAATACTCACTCCGAGCGTGGTACTTGACTGGAGATAATCGATAACATGCACTACCAGCTGATGGCACCCGTGACTGGCTCTCTCCCTCTCTCTCTCTCCCTCTCCCTTGTGCTGCGGCTGCTGCAGCGCTATGGGACACTGTGCCGCAAATGATGTGTGAAAATGGAATTACCATCGGAAGGCGCCTGGCGCAGGTTGACGACAAGATGCCGTGTGCATACTACCTCAACTGTTACTCGTACCACTGAAGCGGCGTGCCCACCCCTAACCCTAACCCACCTCTCCCGTCGTCCCGCCGTGACAGTGATGACCACAAGCTGTTTGCACATTTGCCGACCCCGCGTGAGTGACCCACAGGAATCTAAGAACACCAGCTGATGCTTGACTGCACCCTCCCACCCTTGCGGCGCGGAGACTTGGCTCGACGGAGTGCGTGACTGTGATTAGTGATGCGTCTTCCACCTAACGAGGCTGATGATTATGACCCGATGCACGTCTTACATATTTATACTACACCAATGAATGTGGATGAGTCCCGCGAGGCAGCCAGCCGCCGCCCGCAGTCATACGTGTGTGTGTGTGCAGCCACTCCGGGCAGGGCGACGCCGGTTTGGTGGCGTGGAGTCCAATCGGTGCGGCGAGACGTGGACGGGTGCTGCGTGATGCGGTGCAGAGACTGTCGTGAGCAGCCCGCGTAACCGCCAGGCCGTGCGCGCCCCGTCCAACTGCTGTGCTTAGCGGGTGGACAGTCACGGACGGAGCACCCCCTTTCCCCGTGGCCGAGGCAGCGGTGTCGCTATGCGTCCCCGCAGACAGTGCGGTGCGACGGTACGAAGCACGCGCGAGAGCCCCGTTTGCTGGTTGTGTGCCCGCCGCATGATGCATTCAATTCAATACTCACTCCGAGCGTGGTACGTGACTGGAGATAATCGATAACATGCACTACCAGCTGATGGCATCCGTGACTGGCTCTCTCCCTCTCTCTCTCTCCCTCTCCCTTGTGCTGCGGCTGCTGCAGCGCTATGGGACACTGTGCCGCAAATGATGTGTGAAAATGGAATTACCATCGGAAGGCGCCTGGCGCAGGTTGACGACAAGATGCCGTGTGCATACTACCTCAACTGTTACTCGTACCACTGAAGCGGCGTGCCCACCCCTAACCCTAACCCACCTCTCCCGTCGTCCCGCCGTGACAGTGATGACCACAAGCTGTTTGCACATTTGCCGACCCCGCGTGAGTGACCCACAGGAATCTAAGAACACCAGATTATAGTGCATTTTGTTTGTTTTGTTGTATTTATTTGTTTTGGTTTAATTTGGTGTTTTTTTGTATCTTTTGTTTTTTTTCTTTTCAATTTTTTGCTTGTTGTGTTTTATTGTTGTTGTTGTTGTTGGTGTTTTTTGTTATGAATTGACGGAAAATACTCATTCACAATTTTTAATTTAAAGGATTGTGTTGTACCGTAGTGTTGGTTGTTTGTATTTAAGAGCGGTTCGACTTTTTATTGTGTTTGTATTTGGATGGAGCCGACTGGATCTTCGCATGCGGTTTTGGTTGCCGATGATTTTCAGACGCAGGTGGATGTGTTGTATGCACAAATCCTTGCGAGTGTCGACTTTTCAATTGATAACAATCTTGAGAGCGCCTGTGGCGCGAAATCCGTGACTCAGCGCCCTGTGCGGAAGCGTGGTGCATCGGTTGCGTGTTCCGCCTCTGTCGTGAAGGACGTGGCAGTCGGAGAGAAGGTTTGTTGTTTTTGTGCAGATGACATTGTGGACGTTTCTACTACCACAGCGTCAACCATTCTAATGAGTGATGTGAATCGTGTTTGCGGCTGCAGTTGTCATCTTCCATGCGCCGCACGAGGCTCACATCCAGAGCAACAGCAGCATCAGCAGAATAGTGTAAATACGTCGAGGGAGTGTCTAGGCGCCATGCCACGCAGTGTTTCTTCGCCGCAAAAAACTGCAGGTGGGGCGTATGGGGCGTATGGTCGTAGTAAAACGGGGGGGTTAGTACCGCCGAGGCAGTGTCAGCCACCTTCGACATTTGGAAGTGGTCGCAGTGGCATGTGTGATTCGATTAAAAAAACTTCTGCGCCCGGTCCGGGGTCCTACTTCCGTGGCGACGATGAAGTCATGCGTTATTCGATGGCCACGCGCAGTCACAGCAAAAATCCTCCTGTTGGAGGAGGTGGAGGGGCTGTGGGCAACTGTGGCCCACTCGGCACCCGTCATGCCCGTCGTAGTGCGGAAGATGCAGCAAGGGCGTTGCAGCGCCAGTTTACGCTGCTTTGCCAGTGCTATTGGAAGCAGTTCCCGGAGTTGGGGATTTCGACAAATGCCGCGGCGCATGCGAGGAATTGTCCCTGCCACTCCATCCACACGGCCTCGCCAGGGGGAACTGATAGCCACAGCAGCAGCAGCAGCAGCAGCAGAAGTAGCTGTAATGATGCTTCTTTTCGTGTGGGTGCGAAAAAAACATTAGGACGGAGGCCCGTCGTTCCTCTCACATCATCCCCATTTCGTGTGGTTTCCCCATCAACGAAAAGAGGTGCCGTGTTTGGTACCTCGCCGTGTCGGGTACCATCCACGGAAAAGCAACAGCAGCAGCAGCGATCGACCCACACGGAGAGTGTGGAGAATGGTCCACGAAAGGGAAGAGGTCCTTTGGTGCGGGACAACACGCCCTCACGTGGAAGACCGTTGCAATTGACCTCGACACCCGGCCCGGGCGCGTACAACGTCGCCAGTGCTTTTGACGCGGCCTCCGCTCGAGGAAAGACAAGAAGCGTCTCCATAGGAAAGGCAGCGCGGCGGTTACATACGCCGACAGAGTCACCAGGGCCGGGGACATATGACACCGAATCCAAAGGGCAGACAGGAGCTCAAGTCAAAAATAATTATTTTCTCACAACGAGCTCACGCCAGCTTCAGTGGATGGCAAAACACGATGGCGAGTGTAGTCCTGGTCCAGGGGAGTACTCGACAGAAAATGCGACACGCACAGATGCACGACACAAAAACTCCCCTGCATTTTCATTTGGTCGGGCCAAACTGCCAGTTGATGCCAAGAGACTCGTGGACGCATCAGCCATGGGGAAACCAGATGAAGTTCCAGGACCGGGAACATACGACGTTCCAATGATGGTGCCTGACGGTGCTACCGTTATAGGTGGAAGAAGTGCCGTTATTACAACTGCGAGGCGTGACGACAACATGTGGCGTGGTGTGTATTATCCACCCGATGATGTTCCAGGGCCGGGGCATTATGTGATTTTAAAGGAAATAACAGGTCCTCAGTGGACATTCTCAACGAGAGGGTTGCCATCTGTTCTTGAAGAACCTTCTCCTGGTCCAGGTGATTACTCTATTCCCATCTTTGATGTGCGTCGAGGGCGCTCCGCAACTTCTTTCTTTCCTACAGCGCCACGTTTATTGCATGAGGAAGCGAATCGGGCAGCGAATCTCCCTGGGCCAGGGGCGTATGATGTGGAGGATGTGGCAGGTGTCACACGATCGGCTTTTATAGGTACGACACAGCGTTTCTTCAAACCGGAATCCCAAGAGGAAGGTGTTCCAGGACCTGGGGCATACGTCGTAAAGCACACAGCACGTGAACGACACATAGCGGTTCCACTTCTCGCATCCACTGCTCCAAGATTTTATGGTTGTGACAGTGTCGACTCGAGGGACCTGATACCCGGGCCCGGGCACTATGATGTTGATGACAATATGAGAATGCTACATGAACGCGGTGCTATTATCGGAACTGCATCGCGCGCACTGTCCTTGGATACGGCTGTTGCTACCGCTGCAACCGATGCGGGACCGGGTGCCTATGACATTACGCTACCCAAGGATGGTCCTTCCTTCTCTATGCGACAGCGGTTGATGGATCGTACAGTGAATGGAGATCCAACACCTGGGCCTGGGAAGTACGACCCACGTGAATTATCTCAAGGCCCGAGTGCTGTTGTGGGCATTGCGGCGCGATTCCAATCAGCTGATGAGGAGATGTTGTGCAACAGTGTTCCTGGTCCGGGTGCCTATGAGGCTGCGTTACCTGAAAAGTTATCCACAACGGCTTTTTTTGGCACGAGTCCTCGTTTTGTGAAAAACGAGGCTGTTATGGATGAAAAGATGGGAGGCGGACTTGGTCCTGGAATGTACGATCCGCGGGAAGCTAGAAGCAATATTGCAGGTGCCGCGTGGGGCACCAGCCCTCGGTTTTTTCAAGAGGAATACAGAGACATTCCTGGACCCGGGGCGTACGAAGTTGCATCATCTTCACCCATGCGCGGCGTTGTTTTTGGGAATGCAAACGATAAGTCCGATTGGATCATACCGGCAGACGCAGCGAATCTACCCGGGCCCGGGTCATATCTTCCCCAAGGTGCACCCGAGCGGATGGCTTCCGCGGTGGTGTTTGGGTCCTCGCCGAAAAATGCTCTTTCACCCGAAGAGCGAGAGGCTTTTATGCAAAGACATATTGGACCAGGATCGTATGATGCGGTATTGCAGGTTCCACATGCGTTTCACGCTACTTTTGGAGGAGCTGATACAAAACGGTTGGGAGAGGGGAAACCCTCAGATACAACGCCTGGTCCTGGACAATACGCCACCACAGCAGAGAGCCAAGCTTTTGTGCCACGAGGCGTTGTGTTTGGAACCGCGTCTCGAGTGCCCCCATTGCAGGATGCGGCGGGAACGCCAGGTCCAGGTGCGTACGTCCCAACACTGCAGCCGAACGACGGGTCAGTCATGGGGCCTGTCTCCTTCCCAACTGCTCCCCGATTCCACGGCGGAAGTGAAAGGTTTGGTGATGGCAACACCTATGATACGCCAGGGCCTGGCTCCTATGTTTTGGATAATGCAGGGGACCAGTTGGGGGGACGGGGAGTAGTTGTATTTGGGACAGAACCCCGCATTCCAGATTATGAACAACGAGAGCGCGCCCTCTTTCCTGGTCCTGGTCAATATGAATGCGTACAGGACGCAACGACGACGAACGGTCCGGCATACTCTTTTGGGAAAAATCCACGCATTTCAATGCATGGGAATAATGACGATGGTGGTTTTGTTGGTGGTGGTCAAGCCGGTGATGTCCCAGGCCCAGGGTCGTATGATGTCGTTATTCCGACTCTTACTGCACCCACAACTCGTTTCGGGACCTCAAATCGTACGGTGGGACCTTTGCTTCTATCAGAAGTTCCTGGCCCTGGGACATATGATGTGACGAAAACAACAACGGTGGCGGCAGCGTCTGCCCCTGCCTATCGATTTTCAACAGCTCCACGTGAATCACACGTTGATGCCAGTGATACGCCAGGACCCGGGCAGTACGGAGACTCGGCTGCAGACGGAAGCATGTGGCGCCGCTTCACTGGAGCGTCATTCCCTACAGAATCGCGTTTTACTACTGGAAAAGAGACGGATGTTATTCTCCCCGGGCCGGGTCAGTACTCACCCCAACATCCGCAATGGAATGCGTCACAAGTGTATTCCTTTCCATCCGGCAAGAAGGAGTTTTTTGTCGGAAACGATGAATTGCCTGGCCCGGGCACATACAATCCTACGATATCGCCTACAGGAAATAGTATTCGCTTTGGTACCGCTGAGAGAGGTGGTGAACAATCCGGTCAGGACGGAGATGTGCCCGGCCCGGGGACATATGATGTCACTTTAAATCGACAAGAGGGTCCTGCATTTTCTATGCATCGCACTGCACCACGTGGACCCACGCTGGTGGAAGTGGAAAAGTCTTACATCCCCGGGCCTGGTACATATACTTTGCCTCCCGCCTTCCCTGCGACTGAAGGTGCCGGGACGGGTGTCTCTTTTCTTAAAGCTGAGCGCTTTAAGACTTTTGATACCGTCGTTGATAACGTGGATTGCGTCGGATCCCTCACGGCGCCCGGCCCGGGCTATTACGATCCGCAACTGCCGCAGTCAACAACCGGGGTTTTTATTGCTCGTGCGCCGCGGCTGGCCGAGGTGGGGGATGCTACTGCAGGCGTTACAGACCTACCAGGGCCAGGGCATTACGAGGTAAGGCGTGGAGACCCTCTCCTCACTACGCCGCTGGATGGAGGTGTGGCCATGCGCTTTACAGCGGCTCGTTTCCCTCTCAGAGATGAGGCGACCGCGTCGGAAATGCCAGGTCCAGCCTCATATAGCCCCGTAGCGCCACAAAACACGACAAGTGGAGCGTCCTTTCCCCACGCACCACGGTTCGTGTTGACTGAGACGCAGGAACGGGCAGAACAGCCTGGTCCAGGCGAGTACAGCCTACCGTCTGCATGGTGCCCGTCGCAGGACGTCAGTTATTCTTTTGGCACAAGTAAAAAAATAGAAAATGTGTATACCACGCAAGATATTCCAGGGCCGGGTAGTTACGATACAAATCGCTACGCCACACGGTACTTGACAGGTCCAGCGTTCACTGTACAAGGAAAATCAACCTATAAAGATGGGCATGCAGGGGCTGAGTATCCTGGACCCGGCGCGTACTCTCCTCAGCCTGTGGAGACAGCACGCACGACAACATTTGCTCCTCCTTCTACAGTAGACCCTGATGCAGTCTTTGCAGCGCGTGTGAATGCCACTCCTGGGCCGGCAACATACGCCATTCCTGCCGCGCTTAGCAGTCAGACAGTGGCGTTTGGAACGGCCCCAAGAACCCTAGAAAAAACCGAAGATCTTCCGGGTCCCGGTGCTTATTTGACAAGCGGACCGATTGTGATGCCGAGCCAACCTGCATTTAGTTTTGGTCACGCCTCTCGCCCCGATATTGTCCCACAGACTCAAAAGAATGCCCCCGGGCCAGGTGAATATCATCATCCCATAGACCCAGGGCCACCCGTGCCAGCATTTACGTTTGCTGGAGCTGAACGCTTTGCTGAAGCACAAGCGGTTAGTACAACTGACCCGGGGCAGTATTACCACCCTGCCCCTGCAATTCAGCCGAGAGGTCCATCGTTTGGTTTTCCAACCACTATCAGCACCATGACGACAGCAGCAGAAGCAGCGGCTGGGGTGCGTGCAGGAACTGGAAGCGGTCTTGGCCCAGGGGTGTACTTTCACCCGTCTCACTGGGATTTGAGAGAGCGTGGACCGTCTTTTCCCGTCACACTGGGCCACTATCCGCCAGCGTTAGGAGCGGATACGCCGGGACCCGGGGCGTATCACGTGGAACCACGTCAAAACACACCGCTTGCTGCAATGACGGCACAAATTAGGGACTTGAATACGAAATGAAACTGTTCCAAGAATATAAAAAAAAAGGCGGGGAAATGCTACATTTTGTGCGTGGACAGTGACGAAGAGGATTTGGGGTAGAAATTCAGGGGGAAAGGGAGGCTCTCTCTCAGCATAGAAATAAGTCTATAGATATTTTTTTGTTTGCATTCAGAGAAAGAGGGAGGGAGAGAGAGAGAGACAGCAAAAAAAGGGAGTGGATGCAGCGGAATGGATCTTTACCGCTGTTTTCTTTTATTTTTATTTATTTATTTATTTTGTTTTTGTTTTTGTTTTTTTGTTTTTATCTTGCGTGTATATGTGTATGCCGTGGGAATTTTCGTTTGTGGAAAAAAAAAAACTGCCCTTTTCACACCCTCTGGTCGCTGCTTTTGTCGTGTTACTGAAGTTGAAAGAGAAGGAACAAGGTGAATGTAAATTGCGTTGTCCACATTTCCCCTTTTACACACACTCTCTCTCTTTTTTTATTTCCCTCTCTCTCTCTTTCTCGTTTGGGTAAGTGTGTGGAGTACTGCAACGTCCTCCTTTTAGCGATAGGATAGGGCTGTGGTGCCGTGAGTGACACTTGTGTTGTGTCTACTTTTGTGTGTGTCTGTGGGTGGTTCCCCTACTCATGCAGCAGCAGCAGCAGCAGCAGCCACGGACAGGCGGGGCGCCTACACTTCATGCGGCACAGGTGAAGATGTCGACCTTGCCACCACCTTCTTGGGCGGTGCAACAGTCAAGGGGGGGCTCGTCAGGGCATTTACAAGGAGGTTCGAGATCCGGAAGTCACATTTCTCTGATGACTGCACATCCCTCTGGAGAAGGCGCAATCTCGGGCAGTGCAATGGATTCCATCCATCCACAGGGGAAATTAGTCATGGTGCCTCCACACCTTGTAGGGAAAATGACGCCCATGCCATACCCAGCTGGACCACTCGGTGGAACCACAAAGCAACCATCTGCAACCCCTCCTATTCATTACCCCCAGCAGCTTTTAACGAACCAAGCAATGGCAAAGATGCCAATGGGTCCCCCACCAACGTCACAGCAGGGAGCAGCCAGACCTAGCCAAAGCCACTCCCCTTCCTTTAGTGCCTCTGTCGTTCCACATGCTCCTTTGGCGCAACCGGCAAAGAAGCAGGTTGTTTTATTAGCGAATACGCCTCCCAACGCTCCTGGTCAACCGCAACGAGCGAGGGGATTGCTTGAAGTTACAAGAAGCTCCTCCAGCATTGGGACTTTGGATTCAACTGTGCAGCAGCCAATGGGTAACGTTTGGAGGGCGCGACCATCCCCTGCTCCGGCGCAATCTCAACAGTCAATTGCGGGATTGGCAACAAACGTGCAGCCATCGCCCTCGGGTGGGAAGGAGAAGAAACGCTCATCGATTAGTGGAATATGGGGAACGATGAAGAATGCATTGTTCAAGGGGAGTGACGAAAATGCGGGGCGGCCAAAGCTTGCATCTGCGCCACAGGCAGTACGAGATGCAAGGGGTGGGGTTCGCCCAATAGAACAGAGGCCGGGTGCTGGAACGGCAGCGGTAAGGGCGAGTATGACTGCAGCCACCGGCGCGTTTCAAAACTTGGAACAGAATACAAATGGAGGCACAGGGAGTCAAACTTCATCAGGTACAATGCCTTTGCAGCAGCAGCAGCAACAACAACAACAACAACAACAACAACAACAGCGACGACAGCAATTGCCATCGAAGAATTTAGGTGGTGATGGGCATGCGATTACGTCGACGGGTGATAAATTTGACCCGGCATCACTTTCATTGGCTACAGTAGAAACAACAACCAGAATGGCCACCCCGAAAGCGACAATGCCGCCACCGACGCCGTCAGATGATAAAGCCTCTCCCCTCGTGACGTCCCCCACAGTGCAACTGCGAGATGAGGCTGGGGAAGCTGGGATAGCCCCGTCATCTGCTGCAAATGTCGCCAACGAAGCTGAGGAAGGCCATCGTCAGTCAAAGCAGAAACAACATGTGCTCAGGTTTCCTTCCATTACCATTGTGGACAGCGACGAGGATTCATCTGGTTCGTCGCGGTCCAGCGAACCGGCAAAGGAACTGGGATCGACAACGCAAACCGCCGTGTTTGGTTCTGAAAAGGAGGGTTCCCAAGCGGGACAGTCGGTGCATGTCTCCCCGTCTTCTTTGGCCACATCATTTATGCCCAGCCAATTGTTGACCCAGCAAAAGAAGGGTGAAAACACGGGAGTGCAAGCTTCTGATACGCGGCTTTTTGCCGTTTCAGATCATCCTCCGGTGTCGTCAGATACTTTGTCGGTGACGACCAATACGAGTTCCCCGGACACGTTGAAAAGAGACGGGAGTCTGACTCCGGTGCGTCAGCTGGAGCTGCAAGAAGAAAACACGACTGTGGGAAGTGCACCTGTTAATAATTCCTTAGCGGAGGAGCGGCACGACACGAATCCACAAAAGGAAAGGTTGCGGCCCTCCGCCAAAGTGGCAAATTTGCCGTCCTTGACCGCCGAAGACGCGGTCGGAGACGTCAGGGAAACTCCTTTAGGCGCTGTAGAATCCAGCCGCCTTTCACCTTCATCATCGCCACCAACATCACTACCACCGCCACCAATTGGGTTGCAGTCACGGGCGACACAAGAAGCCCAGGAGGTCAATAAATCCACGAAGCGACAACGTCAGCAACCCCAGCTGCGTCGTGACTCCTCCGATTCATGTATCAAGCCCCTTTCTTTTAGTTCAGACCATCATGCAAAAGCCACGGAGCGGGAAATTCTTAAAGAAACAACGTCTCTACATGCAACCAGAAAATCTTCTAGGAACGACAAGGATGATGGTGATCATGATGATTTTGATGACCGAAAAGAACGAGAAACTCCGCGCCGGGGCCGAAGTGTCAAGAGGGGCAGTGAGAAGGATTACAGCAGAGAAAGGAGAAGGCTGATTTCTCCATCTCCCCACCTATTACACTCGCCTATTTTTCATATTCGCGATGTATATCAGCTGTATCAAGAGCTGAAACGAGAACAAGAGGAATTACAGCGTGATCGCTTCTTGCGGTGGCGGAGGCATGATAGCGTGTCGCCGGGTGATTACTCAGGAAAGCACAGCCGAAGAGGTGGAACGTCGACGACGCATACAAAGAGCCCTCGTCAGCCATGGCGCAGTTCTTCTTTTCATCCCGATCCATTGCCCCTTCCTTCTTCATTGCGCCGTCCTCTCGGTTGCATAGAATTCAGGGACGGTTATAACCGGGCGGTGGCTTCTGGTGAGTCTGATAGCGAAGCCAGCTTCACTGGACCTTATGTCTCCGGTGGACGATACACACCGTACCGATCTTTGCAGATGTTAAGGCTGTCTTCACCGCAACGTGCAGGTCGTGCATCGGCTCAAAGACGACGATGTTATCAACAAGAGGAACTCTGTGACTATTCACTCAATCATCCATATGAAGTGACGTCATTTATTCCATCGCGCAGGCATGACGACCTTCATAAGTTTGAAGGACCACCCCACAAAACACCTTGCGGCAATGGTAGTAATAATAATAACACTCATAATGGTTGTAATAATGAGAATCATAATAGCGGTAGACGTGTTAGTTCTGGCGAAAATGCGTCAGGTGGGAGGGCACAGTCTGCCTTACGTGGACACAAAGTGAATCCAGTCAATCCAAGTCGCAGGCCACACGCGGACACGTCAAAACCCATGACACACATTTTTGAGTATGAAAACGATGGAATGATTACACAAGGGCCATCTCAGCAGCAGAATGGAAAGGAACATGCATGGCGCCACGATTCCGTACCACCATCACCTTCATCCTTACCGGTATCGGCACGACGGCGACGAGAAAATCTGTCGGCGAGGACACCTGTTGATATGGCATCCCCTCATCCGCGGCGGCCTCAGCCTCGTTCCGTGGTGGGAAATCCTACGGCGCGAAACCTCCGACGCTGCTGTAGTGAAGGTGACATTGCTGGAAACCATTTGCGTGCCCCGGGAGGGAGTCCGGTGACACGCGACGCTGTTGGTCGAATCCCAATTCCTGTTGTTGACCTTCGGAAAGACTTTAAACCATGTTTGGACTCCCCACTGAAAAAAGGGGATGTATTTGGTGCGAGTAAACACCGTGTTCGATGTGGGGTGAACTACAGTTTGTCAAGCAACAATAGCAGCGTCCACAAGAAACGAAATGGTGCAACGGGAAGAGGGGCGGTGTCTCCATCCTGTCACAGCCACACACGATCCACCCCGTTGAAGCGCACCCCAGAAGGCACTGCGGGGAATTCCGGTTCTTCTCCGAAGCGCTGCATTGTTGACGTGCCGCCGTTTCCACCTCTAAAGTTGT
This sequence comes from Trypanosoma cruzi, assembly GCF_000209065.1. Lineage (NCBI taxonomy): Eukaryota > Euglenozoa > Kinetoplastea > Trypanosomatida > Trypanosomatidae > Trypanosoma > Trypanosoma cruzi. Next base: position 115,883 of record NW_001849536.1, read on the forward strand.
ACTCTTCCTTTGTGATAAAGGAGCCGGACCGACCATCGGCATGGGCAATGGGACCAGAGCGGCAGAATTTTCTGGTGCAGTCCCCCAAGGCACGCCGCCGGATAATCAAGCGTGCGCAGCGTGAGGATAGACATGAGACCGCTGCGGGTGATGGTGGCCGCCGTACTGCTGAAGACGATGCCACTGGTGGAACGAATTATGATTCGGTTGTTCTTGTAGAGGAGGTGCGATTAGATGAGTATGGTCGCCCGTATGTGCTTATAAGAGAAGTGCCGTTTGGTACTGCTGCAGTGGAAGCACAAAAATCCTCCGCCCAACGGCTATCGAGGCCGCGGCCGGTGTATGTCCGTCCTGATGACAGGGAATGTTGAATGATAAGGAAGTCATAAACGGCACACGTTGCATGTGCTGAGTCAAAATAGACACTTATGACTTCTCCTTGCTTTTTTTTTTTTTTTTTTTCTTTTTTTTTTTTTTTTTTTGTGTGTGTATTTGTATACGTGTGTCTGCGTGTGTTTGGCTATCTCTTTCCTGTATTTGTCAAAGCCCTTCAAACCCCGCTATATCCCCTATATATTCTATGGCATGTATGTATGTATGAATCTGTATCTATGAGTGTAAATTGTGTGAGTCTCTCTCTGTGTGTGTGTGTGTGTGTGTGTGTTGTGCAACTTCGGCGGAGTGTGGTGCAGTAGACATCGTCAGGCACCCCGGCAATCCTGTCATGCGGTAAGACGCTTCCCTTTTTTTTTTTTTTTTTTTTAATCTCTTCTTTTCCTCCCTTCATTTATGTCTCTGCTTACTTCACTTCCCTTCACTTCAATTTCCCATTTATTTATTTATTTATTTATTTTTCTGAACCTTTTTTTCTTCTCATTTACACTCAAACACATTTTTATAATATTTACACGCACATATAACAGTAGAGGAGAGGGGGCGTACAAAACAAATAAACGAAGCGAAATATAAACAAACACAATAAAAAAAAAAACAAAAAAAAAATAAATAAATAAATAAACGAGCAAACATTAATAAGGAAGAAGGAGAATATACATATATATATATAACAAGAAAAAAGAGGAAAAAAAAAAAAAAAAGGTGCACACACACACAAATATATATTTATAATATATACACACGTCTGTGTGTGTGTGCACAGAAATAATAACATTAAAAAAATTAAAAGAAGAAAAAAAAAAAAAAGTAAAAAAAAAAAAAGAAGAAGGGGGGCGAAGAGAGAGAGAAAAGAACAAAAAAGTTTAGTTTTATTTTTATTTTTACAAAAAAAAATAATAATATTTTTATGATATCTTGCGAAAGATCTTCCATTCTCTTTACCAGAGCGCAAAGGCCGCTCACCGCCAGCACCACCACCACCAGCAGCAGTAGTAGCAGCAGCAGCACGACGACGACGTCTGTAGGGATGAATTCCTGCCTGTTTTCAGGTCACACGGCCGCAGCGTCTTTCTGCTTCTCCAGAGGAGACTCATATCATGCTGGAAGTGGCAACGCCAACGCCAACGGTAGCTGTAATAATAGCAATAATAATAATAACAATAATAATAATAACAATAATAACAGGGTCATGTATACATCTTCCGCCGTGGCTGCTGGTATGGCTGCGGCGTCCCACTTCGCCCCCTCACGACCCCCAGACGGTGATGGTGGCGGCCAGGGGTACAGCACCGGGGGGCACCATGCGAAGAACTTTGCAGGCGTAGGGACGGCAACTACGGTGGCTATAGAGAACGTGGAGGGTGGCATGGTGGATACGGGTGCAATGGGTACGGAAGACAACAACGGGGAGGCCGATGATGAAGGTATGAAACGAACCTCCTCGTCGAATGATGAGCCGACGCCTGAGACATGCACAGACACGACACCAAGAACAGTTATTGATGAAGTGTTTGCCCAACCGCATGAGGGACAACAACAACATCATCATCATCAAGAAGAAGAAGAACAGCAACAGCAGCAGCAGGAAGGGGACGCATTACAGGAGCAACAACAGGGGTTTACCTTTTCGCAAGACACCCCACCGCTCTCATGCAATTCCCGCGAGGATGCATGTAAGTTCGAGGTGTCCAATGAGGACAGCAAGGACGTTGATGTAGCTGGTGCTACTGAGGAGGCGGAGGCATGCGAGATGTGTGCTTTTTCTCCGGTGGTGGTATCCGCCCGTAAACCTCTTCAAAGTCAAATTGATTTGGTGACAGCGCGTATGGCTGTCACGTTGTTTTTGGAAAACCTCTCTGAAGACAATAAAGCAGAACCGGTACTCACCTCAGACTTTCATTCCCATCGTCTTCCTCAGATGCCTATAGAGGCTTATTTGGATCGTGTTGTGCGTCACAGCGGTGTTAGTGGGGAAACTCTCATTGCAAGTCTTATGTTATTGTTAAAGTATTCGCACTTTATCAATCATCCCGTTAGTGTCTATAATGTTCATCGCCTTACGATTACCAGTCTGTTACTTGGGGCGAAGCTTCGCGATGATCAATACTACAGCAATGAGTATTACAGCCGCATTGGTGGTATCAGTAACGCGGAGATCAATAAATTGGAACTTCGTTTTTGTGGGTGTCTGGAGTGGGACATGTGGTTGGATGAGTCCGAGTACGAGACATTAGAGAAGTTGTTATTGCGGCTTGTGACAGTTTTTGCATCCAACACGGAGGAGATAGACGAGGTGACACGAAGGAGGTTTCAACGACAATTTTGGGTGGAAGAACTGCGACCTTGGAAGGAGCGCTTTGATGTCTCTTCCTCACAGCGGCGGGAGCGTATACGGCGATGTGCAGCCGAAGACTTTTCTAGTGAACAGGCAAAAATCCAGCACCTGAGCCCGAGTGGTTCCCTCTTTCCACAAAACCCACTTGTGTACCCCGGCACAGGCATGCCGGGCATGTCGCTGGATCAAGTCATCCTGCCGGCTGTTTATCGTCAAACATCTGGTGGGACCGTCAGCAACGCCCACACCACAACCCTCGTGACAGTAATCGCACAAAATGCCACTGGATCCACCACAAATATACCAACGCATTATTATCATTCCTACCACCCTATTTATCAACCGCCACCACGGCAACAAAAGCAGTACGGATGCGGTGTCTATGATACAAATATTAATAATATTAATAATAATACCAACAGTAATGTGGGGAGTATTGGCAGTGGTCGTAGTACTAATGCTGGTGCTGGCTTTGGTATACTGGAGCGTGCGGTGTCCCTTTCGCCAACGACGCCGACGACGAGAACAACAACAACCGGGTTGCATCACTCGGGTATTAGTATTCATGCGAAGCCGTACCATTACAAGAGTAGGGGGAGTTCCACAAAGAAGTTTTTCAATAAACCACACCGTTATCATTATGCATCCTCCCAGCAGATGGATTCTGGCCATGCCGGGGAAATTGCCATGATGGAGGCAACGACAGCAACTTATGGTAGTAGCAGCAGCAGGCAAAACAATATACACAATAATAATTATAATAACAATGACACGGAGTTTGCATCTATCACCTCCACCGTCTGGCGTCCATCCGGTACAAACAACAACAACAACAACAACAATAGCAGCGGCAGACGGCCTGCCACGAGTGATAGTGTCACGATGGAAAGGCACAGCGGTGGTGGCGGTGGTGGTGGCAACGCCGTGCGAGGCAGTGGCCCATTGGTTTTCCCCTCGCAGCCGCAGCCATGCACAGATGCCGCCAATGAAGAGGTTGCCGAACGGCGTAATAGGAGGAAACGGCCCAAGCCGGATCACTACAGAGATTACCGCTAAGAGCACCCTTTGGATGCCTCCCATAACCGAAGAAGAAATAACAACAACAAAGGAAAAAAAGAAGAAGAAGAAGAAAAAAAAGAAAAGAGGGATTCATACGGTATGAAGACCGGGGGAGGAGCGAAGCGAACATCATCCATCTATTTTTTTTTTTCCACCTTTTCAGGAGGAAAGGGTGGGACGCAACGAGAGAAGATGGAAGGATGCGGCTGTTGTGAATGACAGTGACGGTCCTGCGGAGTAATGGGGGAATGGGATGGAAAGGAAAGAAAGAAAGGGGGGAAGTGGTGGTTGGTGGTGGCTGGTGGCTGGGGGAAATTAAAATCTCAACCTGTTTTTTTTTTTTTTTTTTAAAGGAAAAGTGTACGTTTGAGTGGATTTGAAGGGCCGTCGTTTTTTTGTTTTTTTGTTTGTTTTTTTGTGCTTTTTTTTTGTTATTGTTTTATTTTTGCGAAGGAAAAACATTAAAAAAAAAAAAAAAAAAAGGAGAAGAAGAAGTGGGGGTTTGTGGGAGAAGACATCTGCGTGTAAATATAATAATAATATACATGTATACTTGCATCCAATAAGACCTTCCAAACAAACAATAAGAAGAAGAAGAAGAAGGGGACACGGTAAAAGTGATTTTTTTAAATTTATTTTTATTTGTAAACAAGAAGGAAAGGTGTATTATACATACGTGTACATACATGTCTATACATACATATAATATATACATGAAGGACGTGGAGGTGTGAGCGGTGGGAAAAAAAAAAAGAAGAAAAGAGGAAAGAAAAGAGGAAAACGCGACGATGTGACGTTACACATCTGTCATGTATCACATACATGCATACATGCATACATATATGTGTATTATATTATATGTATGTACACGTATGTACATGTATGTACCCGTATGTATGTACCCGTATGTACCCGTATGTACATGTATGTATGTACCCGTATGTGTGTACCCGTATGTACCCGTATGTATGTATGTATGTACCCGTATGTATGTACCCGTATGTACACGTATGTATGTATGTACCCGTATGTACACGTATGTATGTATGTACCCGTATGTATGTACCCGTATGTATGTACCCGTATGTATGTACCCGTATGTATGTATGTACCCGTATGTATGTATGTATGTATGTACCCGTATGTACACGTATGTATGTATGTACCCGTATGTACACGTATGTATGTATGTACCCGTATGTACACGTATGTATGTATGTACCCGTATGTACACGTATGTATGTATGTACACGTATGTATGTATGTACCCGTATGTACACGTATGTACCCGTATGTACACGTATGTATGTACCCGTATGTACACGTATGTATGTATGTACCCGTATGTATGTACCCGTATGTATGTACCCGTATGTATGTACCCGTATGTATGTATGTACCCGTATGTATGTACCCGTATGTATGTACACGTATGTATGTATGTACCCGTATGTATGTACCCGTATGTACCCGTATGTATTATGTTAAACACAAATAAGTGGAGTTATGTAAGACGACACGTCAAACATTTTTTTTTTTTTTTTTATAACAAACATCTGTAATAAATGAAATAAATAAATTTTAGAAAGCACAAACAAGCAGTGAGAAGAAGAAAATGAAAAGGTAAAAATAAATAAATAATAAAATTTATAGAAATGAATTTTTAAAGAAAAGGAAAAAAAAAGAAAAACAAACAAAACAAAAAAATGTAGTTTTGAGACGTATTTATTTGTACGTGTGTCATGTTTGTTGTAATGCTTCTTCTTCTTCTTTTTTTTTTTTTTTTTTTTTTCCTTCTTCTTCTTTGTTTCCCTTTTATTGCCTTGTCTTTTATATGTTTTATTTTGTTTTGTTTCTTTGTTTGTGTTATCTCTCTATCTATCTCTCTCTCTCTCTGTTTCTGTGTGGTATGTGCCTCGCCAGTTACATGCATTTATTCCCCCCATCAAGATGTGAATTCACGTCTGGGGTACTACGGACAGTGAAAGGAGGCATGCAGACATCTCATACCCTCCATACATATATACATTTATATTTATATATACATACACGTATGTATTAAATACATATGTAATACATACGAAACCACAAACAAACAAAAAGGCGTGTAATTTTCTTTTTTTTTCTTGTGTGTTTGTATGTATGTATTTGTGTGTATATATGTATGTGTGTATTTGTACGACTTATCCCTTCTTTTTTTTTTTTTTGTTTGTTTGTTTGTTTTCTTCTTTTTTTTTTTTTATTTTTTTTTTGGGGGGGAGTGCGGGTGGGGGGATTTGACGTGAAAGACGTCAGGACTTTTCTTCTTATCATTTGCGATCGTTATCAGCTTGGCTTCCCCCATTTTCCCCCCCTCCCACCCTAATGGGTTAGGGTACCATTTACATGCATTGTCTTTACCCCTATATAAATATATAAATATATATTTGGGCTGTTTGAAGATCCTGCGGCCGCTGCTGCTGATGAGTTGTCATTTCTATTCTCATTTTTTTTCTATTTTTCTAATGCATCCACACACAAATACATACATATTTACAGTGAGTACAAGAAGGAAAAGGAGAAGAAGAGCAATAAGTACGTCTAATCGGAGGGATCATCTTTTTTAACATTACTTCTTCTCTTAAGTGCACATTTGAGAACTCCGTTTTTTTTTTTTTTTTTGTTTTGTTTTTTTTTTTTTGGGCCTTCCCTCCACCCACCTGAGGTGCGGTTGCGTTATTACACCCTCATACGGATACATCTACCGTGTGTGTGTGTGTGGAGGAAGGGAGGGAGTGAGTGGAGAGGGTTTTTTTTTTTTTTTTTTTTTTGGAAGGGGGGGAGGGGGTTGTTCGGTTGTCTATGTGTAGGGCGGAGCAGGGCGGGGAAAACGAGGTCAGAGGGAGCAGATACGTGGGCGCTGAATTCCTGCACAAACACATACACACACACGCACGCACGAGAATATTTCCACCACTTCATTCATTGCGGCCGCTGGGCGTATTTGTGACCTGCCGCCATGAGTCTGATGCCTGCTGACGGGGGTGAGGGCGTTGGGCCACCCGGGGAGGGGAACCAGCAGCAGCAGCAGCAGCAGCAGCCACCGCGCCCGCAACAACAACGCTGCTGCAATAAGCAGAAGAATAGGGAGGAAGAGGGTGAGAACTGTGAAGAGGAGGAGACATTTCCGTTGGAAGCATCCGGGAGTGCCCCCGCATCGAACACCTCGACGGACGTGAGCGGTGCGCAGGGCCTCACCGCATGCAAAGAGGAAGGAAGCGGAGACATGACCGCAACAAAAACAACAACAAAGACGACAGCAGCAGTAGTGAATGTGGTGGACACCAATGCCGGCAGATCACAGCAAAACGGCATAGTTGCGCCCGCAAGAAGCGGCGTCACAGAGTATACATGCAGTGGACGCAGCAGTAGCAGCAGCGTCGGAAGTAGTGCGCATGTTAGCCCAAGCCGTTTTGTCGTTGGAAGCACTAGACATATTTCTTTCACCACCAAGCCCCCTGCCCCGGGCAACGGCGCGCGTGTTTCCTCCGTGAGTCTCAGTAACAGCCAGATGCAGGCGGTTATAAAATTTGTTTCTTGTCGAGCATCTGGGGACAAGAAGCAGATTGTGACGCAGGCATCCGTCCCGGGGAGGCAGTCTCCGTTACAGATGCCAGGTAACGACACATCGGCCAGCACGGCAAGAGCCAGCGTGGATGTGACGCCGATGCCGACACCCTCTTTGCCACTACAGGGTCAATCATCGAAGGGGCAGATGGCATCTCTATCGGCGATCGATTTGCCAGTTCCTCATGTCTCCCTGCGCCAATGCACATCGACTCCCGTTGTCCCCAAAACTGTTGGCACGCAGCCACACTCCTGTTATGAGAAGGAAGAGGAACGCGACTACTTTCTGCAAAAGGTTACTCCGCAACTCCACAGAATGCTTCCTTTGTGGAGAAAGAATTTCGGCAAAGAAATGGTGACGGAAGAGGGGATGACAGCGACAGCGACAGCGACAGAGGCGAAGGCGGAGGCGGAATGCCAACAGGAACAGCGGCAGGAAAAAATATTATCTGAGAATGACATTACTGACCGCCGTTTACGTCAGCGTCTGCCGGAGGCCTCCTCACAGCTACATATTCGACTGCCTGTTTCCCCAATGTGTAATGCGGCAAATTCCGCATATAACCCCGGTAGTAGTGACTTTGATGTTAGCGTAAGTAGCAGCTCGAGCAGCAGTCGGACCCTTAGCACGCTTCAGGCGTCCAGTCATCACATTGTGAGAAGTGTCTGTCATGTGTTGACAGGCACGCCAACCTTCTCTTCCTGTAACGTTAGCCATGAGGAAAATGAAACAGAAAAAACATTTGGAATTTCAAAAGCCCAAACCACCACCACCACCACAACAACAACAACAACAAAGGCGACAACGATGACGATTGGCGGTGGCGGTGGCGGTGGCGGTGGCGGCAGCAGCAGCAGCAACAGCAGAAGCGACGGATTTGTGTTGACATCGCATGAGCAAAACGATTGCATTTGCGGAGTACAGGCACGTGGCATTGCTGAACCGGTGGAATTTGTACAAGAAAATTCCACTCGGCAAGTTCTTACCAAAAACGGTAATCGGAGCGGTGTGTTTACCCCTTCTCCACTTCCTCCACTTCCTCCACTTTCTCATGGTGCGTGCAGTTCATATTCCCTTGATGCAGCGATGGTTTTACCAGGGTTATTTCTGGGTTCTTACAGTGATGCCTTAAAGATTGATGCCCTCGCTGCCCATGGTATTTCACTTGTGATTAATGTTGCTGAAGAATGCGTAATGATGGAGACGATGATATACAACGACTATGACATCAAATTTATTAAGTTTCCATTAAAAGATCACAGTGATGAGAATATTACACGTTACTTTGGTCCAATTACACGAATAATTCATCAGCAATTACACCGTCGTGAACGTGCTTTACGGAGTTCAAGGAAAACTACAGGGAACATAAGAAGTTATGATGGTGAAGAAGTTATGTCGATCCCCAATAAATCCGTGGGTGGTGGAGTACTTGTACATTGTCGGATGGGTGTAAGTCGAAGTGCGGCTATTATTCTTGCTTATCTTATGATTTACGGTGAGACACTTTGGGTAGATGATAATTGCTCTATTCAAAATCAACATATGGAAGAAGAATCTTTTACACCTATATTTACACCTCCAAATGTATCTCCTATTTCGACATTACTTTTAGATGGTAGTGATGTTGAAAAAGAAAGTCATAGTACAAATGGTAAATGTTGTGAGTGTTGTTGTTGTCTTGCTATTCAAAACCCCCATATTACATGTAATACAGGCGGTGTATATACACCATCTGTTGTGAAAAGTTACCGTGATGCTTTTGAGTTTTTAAAGAAACGGAAAAAAGATATTAACCCAAATATTGGATTTGTTCTTGCACTACGGGAATTGGACGATAGAGATGGGAAATAAGATTGAGCACCCCATTGTAATGTATATATATTATATATATATGTGGTGGCCCCCTCTCATCGACATGTGTACTCCTGACTCTCACGCATACTTTCCGTGTGTGTGTGTGTGTGTGTGTGCCTGCCTGCCACTGTTGGGAGGAAAGAAGAAGAAGAAGAAGCAGGAGGAGGAGGAGGAGGAAGAAGAAGAAGCAGGAGGAGGAGGAGGAAGAAGAAGAAGAAGGGGGCCTTATGTGTTCCTACGCCAACGGTGACAGGAGTAGAGACATTTTTGGTTTGGTTTTTGTCTGTCTATATATGTCTGTGTATTTATGTGTATTTCCTCTTCCTTCCCTCTACACACACACACGCACAGATCCAAATAATAAAAAAAAAAAAAAGAAGAGAAATAAAATCCCGTGCAGAGAGGGAGTTATGAATGAGATGCCCGGCGGGAGATGTGTGCGTTTTTTACATTTTGCCACGCCATGTAATAATTTTTGGAATAAAATAAATAAATAAATAAAAGGGAAAAAAAAGGGGAGGGAAAAGTAGCGAAAATAAAATTTTATTAAAAAAAAAAAAAAATGTGTTTCACAACAATGCATGAAAGAAGGTAAAAAAAAAAAAAAGTTGTTGTTTGAACATGTCTTTATGTTTTTGTTGTGTTTCCCATTGTTTTTCCCTTTTTTTTTTTTTTTTTTCTTTTTTTTTGATGGTTGCTTACGTCTTTTATTATTATTATTATTATTCTCCCTATTACGGTGATGATGAGGGGAGGAAGAATACGTAGAAGGGGAATGGGAGGAAGGGTGAAGGAAAAGGACAATTTCTTATGTTTTTTCTGCGTTTTTTTTTTTTTTTTTGTTTTGTTTTTTGTTTTGTTTTCTTAGCCATGCTTACTTCTATGAAGAAATACGTTTCATATACATGTATGTATATATATATTACCCGTGTATATATACCTATCCATACCTACATATATATATCTATATGTCTTTGTGTACATCGGCACACATGAATGAGAATAAATGGATACGTTTGAACCTCTCTCTCTCTTTCTATTTCTCTCTCTCTCTATTTCTCTCTATTTCTCTTTATTTCTCACTTCCTCTCTTTCTTTTACTGTGTACGTGTGGTATGTCTCCTTGTATATATATATATATATATACTTGTTGATATTTATACATGCATGTGGCTTTTATTGCCTCGTGATTCCTGTCTGACTTATCTTCCATTGAAATAGAGGGAACCAGAGGATATACATCCATACATATTTGTTTCTAGAGGAGAAATAACAGGCAATGAATGCGGTGTGTGAGAGACGCATAAAACGTTTGGAGCAGCAGCTACGATGTTATACACGCGCCTACGATGCACAGCGGAAGGTATTATTTGAGCTTAACGCAAAACTACAGGCTGCAAAGACGGTAGAGGGTGCTGCGCTCAACAGCGGAGAGACCACCGGCCCACCTGCGTCTGCGAGAAGCGAAGAGAAAGGGATGCAGATGTCTGCAGTTGTGCCTACTGTTGAATGGGATGAGGCGTTTCGACAGCGCCTGCTGCAAGTTCTACAGGACCCATTGGAACAGCAGCAGGCAGTGACTTTCCCCACCGTGGCATCACATGACACGTGTAGCGATGACGCCAATCCTCTTCATGGGGATCGGGAGATAATAATGCGAAGCCTGGGACCTCCGCGACATGATGCATCCATCAGAAGCGGGGATGGTGGCAGCAATACTGAGGATGATGGGGATTCACCGCCGGCCACACGATTGCCGTCAGCAAGGCATGGGTCAAAGGCAGTGAAATCCGAGCAACTCACCGCGTCTCTTGTCATTGCGTCGACGGACGCGGCAACACGCTTCCTTGAAATGATGCGGCGGCTGTGGTCGGCGTACTTTGCTCACATGCATTCGCAGGTGCAGGGAGTACTGCGTCGGATGGATGACAACTTCGCTCGCTTTGACGCAAGCCCATCGGAGGAGACGCTTGTGGAATTCCTCGAGGCGCACCAACGACTCCGGCCGCACTTGAGCGGCATTTTCGGAATGCCGGAAGGAGAAGAAAAGGAAGAAAAGAAGGGACAACCTCGTGGGGCTGCATTGCCGTCGGGGAATCCTTTGGAGCAGGAGGGAGTGTTTGTGCAGCAGCTCTCCCTGTGCATCGCGGAGGCGGTGTCGCCCCTGTTGGCTCTCGCCCTCCGCAGTGGCAACAACGGGACGCAAGTCGTTGGTAAGAACCATGACGAGAAAAAAACGCGGTCCTCTCGTCAGAGGCGGCATGACGGTCACAGGACGCATGCAGCGGCAGCAGTAGCACCGCCACCTGTTTGTTCCGCGCCTTTTTCTCCTTCCAGTTCTCACTCCGTGTCGACTGTATTCACCGACGCGGAGGAAAGCGTGACGGAGTCCTTGATGCCGAACAGGGATGCCTCCCAAGAGGAACTCTTAGATAGTCATAATGGCAACAAAACCAGAAGCAGCGGAGAAAGCACGACGGGCAGCAGTGAAGGTCACAATTCACGTGCGCTAGATGTGAACGGAATGGGGCCAAAAGGCACTCACTCCCCCTCCCCCGTGCGCCCCAACCCCGTTAGAAATGACCGCAAAACAGACGCCGGCACACCCCGTTTGAACGAAGAGGACGCAGAAAATTATCGACCGCAGCGACGATGGCGACGAGATATTGACAGTTTGCAGGTGGAAGCGGTACTTTATAGCCGTGGGAGCTCTGTCAGCATGCGTATTCCGTTGAACGGTCCTGCTGCTGCCTCAACGACTCATCGTGCGATAGGCGAGGAGGAGGAGGAAGTGGAAGTGGGAGGCGCAGCCACCTGGCAGAACCCACACACCCGTCTACGGCGTCTGCGCATGCAGGAGGAAAGGCTGTCCTTCACGTTAATTGACATCGTGGCACAACGACATGATTGCAGCAATGAGGCCAAGTGCTACGCCATGAACAAACGACTTGCACGCGTACGAAGTGCGATAATCCGTACGGAGCGAGAAGTGAATGAACTTAGGCGCATTCAAGAAGAAAAGGAGGCAATACGAAAAGAACGTGCAGCCCGTCAGCGACGTCTTCTTTATATTTAACACCGTATTAAAAAGAAACAAAGAGAGAAGAAGAGAGTGAGGCATCTCTGTTGAGTGCTACCGCCGGAAAGAAACTCAGTCGCATCTATGAATTGTAATAAAAGGGTGATGTGGATTGTGCTTCTTCTGTCTCTTCTCTTTCTTAGCCCATTCATACATGCAGACATAGAATACAATGTGTACATACGTCTATTTTTAATTTACATCACACTTCTTTTTTTTTTTTTTTTAATGGACTGTGGGAGAGTGAGAGGGGCTTAGACATTATTTATCACAATTTCATGTTTATTTCATATGAAGATCCTTTTCTTTTTTTCTTTTTTCTTTCTATCTGTATAACACATGACTTTAACCACAGAAAGGAGGAAGTTTACATGACGTTACATATGACCACCTCCTCCTCACTTACGGTGAATGTGCCTGATCATTGGGTGGCAACACTGCGTCCGTACTTGCAGCGGGCGGATGAGTTTGACAAGGTACAACCCGCCATCTCGTACTTTTTGAGGACACATGTCGCCCACCTTGCCATGAAGCAGCGAAAGAAGGACGATCCTGTTGGGACGCAGTACCTACGACAACTTCTCCAGGTTTTAGAAGCGGAAAAACAACGTCTTGGGCAGGAGGTTACGGAAGTGGATGGCCGTACGGTATTGACGAAAACAGCTCTCACGTTATTTTCGAAGGCAGATGACGCGGAACGCAGTGGGGCTCCGGCAGAGATGGGCCTTGTGCGGCTCTTCTTCACCGCCTCCATTCTACTGGACGCAACGGCGCAGTTTTCAGAGAACGGCGAACTTGACCCCATCGCAGCGAAGCGACGTGACTACGCGCGTTACATCGCAGTGCGCATGAAGAAGGCGATTGAAAGCGGCACACCGTACGAGAGCCCCAATGCTCCAGAGACGTCAGGGGGACTCGATGAAATGTTCTCAGAGGATGCGAGCGATGATAAAAGGACGCAGGAGCAACAGCCGGGATTTCCGGCATCAATGTATCATCCCATGATGACGCCCGAGCAACCGCCACCACCACCACCACCACCGCCGTACCAGCCGCCCAACCCTTCACCACCGCCACAACCGCCGGCGCCGGCAGTGCCCATGATGGTACCCAACGCCAGTAGTGTAGCAGATGGTCCTTCAATGGACGCTATGATTAGTGCACAGAAGTGTGCCAAGCAGGCGGTCAGTGCACTGCAATTTTATGATCATGCCACTGCGCGAAAACAGCTTCTGACCGCATTGAAATTTCTTGATGGGAAGTGACACCGCTGCACTTTGGGTAGTGCAACACATGTTGCATTCGGAATGAAGCACGTGCTTTATCTCTCTTCTTCGTGTGTGTATGTTTGTATGTGGGGAGTTTCAGGATGCGGCTTGAATGGCTCCTACCCACAATAAGGAAAGAAGGAAAGAGAGAGAGAGAGAGAGAGAGAGAGAGACCGAGGCATGTCTATCATTTATCGTACGTGTGGCCCCGTTTCTTTCCATCTTTATTTATATTCAACGGATGTGCCATGTATACGTGGATTGCGGTTTATACATATATATCTATTATGATCATTATTATTGTTCTGTTTATGAAGGGTAAATAACACGAATAACCAACCAACCGTGAGAGTGGAGAAAGAGGAGGCATGAATTTCTCTTTTTTTTTTTTTCCTCTCTCTCCCTCTCTTTCTCTCTGTGTGTGTTTGTGGGGGAGGGATGCTGCAAGATGAGGTCCTGCGTGTAATTTGTGAAGGAATTTATATATTCTTTCGTTGTTGTTGTTGTTGTTGTTGTCGTGCCGCTTTCGTAATGACGAATACGTGTATGTTTGTGTACATATACCGGCTGCTCGGTTCTGGGACAGTCACAAAAGTATCTAGAACATACAAAAAAAAAGGGGGGAAATAATAAAAAAAGAAAAAAAAAAACAAGTTAGGGGGGGAAAATGTTGGAGCTTGCATTCCAAGTTTTAGGTTACATTGTTCTGTGGGCATTCATGTCTGCTGCCACGATGACGGTGGGTGTATGTATAGACCACTGGTGGTTACGTCGTAAGGTGTTACCGCTGCGGCAAGAGAGGAGGAAGCTGCAGCGTCAAGGGCCAGAGGAAAAGGACATTGAAAGTCATGTTCTCTATTAAAACGAGGAAGAATAAGAATAAGGAAGGAGAACAAAACAATTATGAAACACAAGGAAGTGTTTGGTGGATGTGTGTGTGAGTGTGTGTGTTTGTTTGTAGAACC